>NW_020837962.1:19290220-19376538 GCF_003676395.1 Aethalodelphis obliquidens
GTGGTGTAGACAGGGCCATCCTTCTGTCTGTGACTTGGCCGTCCTGGTCAGGTGACGTCACGTGGATGGAGTCATGCTGTGTGTGGACTCTGCGTAACGTCTCGAGGTTCGTTGATGTGCCCCAGGACTTCTTCCTTTTACTGCTGAATTCAAGCAATTCTTAACGTCTTTTTACTTTGATTTATTCTTCTAATTTTATATGAGTTTTTTCTTTAACAGTCCAAAGTGTTCATTTTTAAACAGAGCCTTGACCAGAATTGGAAACCTTTGCGCTGTAAATAGGCCGCAGTTTTGTTTCCGTGCCGGGCAGCATCGTCTGGATGGTGTGGTCATTGCGGGCGGAGGGCAGGGTCTGCCAGTGCCCGGGACCATCTCCCCCGCCCTCACCTGCCGCCCTTCCAGGTGGAGGAGGCGGATGACTGGCTGCGCTACGGGAACCCCTGGGAGAAGGCGCGGCCGGAGTACATGCTGCCCGTGCACTTCTACGGGCGAGTGGAGCACAGCCCCGAGGGCGTGTGCTGGCTGGACACACAGGTACCACGGGCGCTTCTTGGTGGGTGGGGGGCTGAGCACGGGGACCCTCGGCTCCCCTTGGGGCTTCCCTGTGGGACCCACCTCCGCACGCTCGGTTGGGACTGTCCAGACACCAGCTGTGGAGCCACACTCTGTAGTTTAACGGGAGCACGGCACCCCCGGCCCCCAGCTGGGCCCTGGGGGGCCAGGGCAGGAGCACCGAGTGCTTGGCGGAACGCGGTGCCATACCGGCGGGTGCACACGCGGAGTCCAGCCCGGGCTCAGAGACCGCGGAGGCGGAGGAGAGCTTCTGGGGGTGGGGATGGGTGGTGGTCGCAATACGTAAGAAAGACGCCACCGCAGCAGTGTGGGCAGTAGAGCATAAACAGGGCAAGCCCGTGAGTCATGGGTCAAGTGAGTCATGCAGACTCAAGTCTTAACTGGGGCTCATGGAGCCAGGGCAGGCTGGCGGCCTACGATGCCAGAATAAGTTGGATTTAATTTGGAAAAGCAGAGAAGGGGGTCTGGTTTTCTAGGTGCGTGTGCTTGTAGATGAATGAAAGGCCTGGAGGCCACTCGGCACCCCAGGCGCCGTGCAGTGAGGGCCTTCCCCTGGGGGACTGGCTGTGGAGAGGGAAGGAGCAGGTTGCAGGTGCTTTGCAGGGCTTGTCAAGGCCAGGCAGGGCTGGGGAGCAGGGCTGCGGGGAGACGGGAAGGGAAGGGTGATACTGGGGCTTTAACCCAGGGCCCTGCCCCATAGTCCTTTGTGGCCATTGGAGCTGCCTTCAGCTTCTGAGGCCGCACACGAAGCACCCCCGGAAGCAGGCCTGAGTGTGAGAAGCCCGTGGGAGGGTCTGCGGTGGAAGTGACCTGAGGCTTGGCCAGAGCAGAGCTGGTGCTTCTGGACAGATGGGGCTTGGGATGGGGGTGGAGGGCAGGTCCGGTGTTTTCTGTCGGGAGGGAGTGTGCAGGCTGCTTTGGTTTTGCTGAAGTTCGAGGTCAAGGCGACAGGAGGAGCCTCGCCGCAGACGTGGGAGATGGTCTGAAATAGCAGCTGTCTGTGGGGAGAGGTTAGGTGAGTCCCGAAATCGCCCACGCAGAGTTGAGTGAGAAGAGGGCAGGTGTGGAGGGGGAGGCCAAGGACACGGGAGGAGGGGCTACCGAGGAGCCAGGTGACAGTCGACTCTGGTGTCGAAAGTAAAGGTAGAGAGGGCCTGGCGTGTGGTCAGGGCCCACCGGAGGCGGCCTCGGGTGCTCCCAGCTCAGGACATGTGCGAGCCGGGGCTGCAGGTGCAAGGGACACGGGGCAGGTTGGGTGTGTTTGAGGAGGAAGGAGCGAAGCCAGAGGAGGGTGGGCCGGTGGGCCGCTTCCTGCGAGGCCGAGCTGCCCCAGCCCGTGGGGGGAGGTGGCCCAGGCCTGGGGACCGTGTCTTCCCTCGGCAGGTGGTGCTGGCCATGCCGTACGACACCCCGGTGCCGGGCTACAAGAACGACACCGTCAACACCATGAGACTGTGGTCCGCCAAGGCGCCCAATGACTTCAAGCTCCATGACTGTGCGTCCCCTCCTGTCCCCGTCCGGTGGCTGATCCCAGACCGACCCCGTCTGCACCCACAGCCCACGAGGCTCCCCACTGCGGGAGGGCTGAGGGCAGTTTCCCTGTGAGCCCTGGACTTCCCAGGGACCCCGCGCCGTCCGGAAAGAGCCAGGGGTCTGGGGCGGGGTGTGGGCCGGTCGGCGTAGCAGCTGTGGGACGCCTTCTGCTCGGAAACGCTGTCCTCAGACCGATCAGGGCACATGAGGGCCTCGGCAGGCACGCGGGTCCTGACTCCGCTCTCTGCCCTCAGTCAACGTGGGCGGCTACATCGAGGCGGTCCTGGACCGGAACCTGGCCGAGAACATCTCCAGAGTCCTGTATCCCAACGACAACGTGAGTAGCTGCTGCAGGTGGTCCTCGTCCGCGCCGTTCCTCCAGTGCAGGAAGCACCCCTGCAGGGCTGGGCTCCAGAAGGGCCCCTGTGCTGGCCTCAGGCTTGTCAGGTGAGGCCACGAGAGTGACCTCCTCAGAGTGAGGGCGGCACGGCATCCCTGACGGGGTCCAGGAGCACCTGTGTGCTGTTAGCCCCTCCTTTGCCCTCTGCCCAGGGGAGCTCTTAGGAGGTTCCTGGCCTCACACCTACGCTCCCCATAAGCACACGGCCACCGAGTGCAGGGCCGCGGAGGCCTCAGACCTCACGTCCAGCCGTTTCTGCTCTTCAGCACCTGGTGCCAGCTCCCCAAGAGTTGGTTGGCGCGTTGGCGCGTGGGGCCAGCAGTGCCTATTCTGCAGGGACGCCTTGAGACGCCACGTGGTCATGGTTTAGAACGCTCTTAGCAGGTGTCCCCACTTGTGAGGCGGGGCCTCAGCCACGTGATCCACTGCCACCAAACGAGCCCCTAGGATTTGCCCATCTTTGTGGGTTGTGTGTTTTTCTTATTTTATCAGGGAAATACATGCATGTAGCAGCAAAGGGCCCTGTGCTGAAAGGCTCATAAGAAAATGCCCTCCCCCAGCACCCCCCAGAGATTCCGAACAGGCTCATGCTTCAGGCATGAGGCCTCCTGGAATGTGAGGCACCTGGGAGGTTGCTTTCCTGGCCTCAGCCCCAGCACTGGGGATTGAGGCATTGCACCCCTGGGCCGCACCCCAGCCTGGGCCCTGTCCTGGGTTCGGGGGCCCCAAGGGCCCATGCAGCGGAGGCTGAGCCGGGCATGTCCTCAGTTCTTTGAGGGGAAGGAGCTGCGGTTGAAGCAGGAATACTTCGTGGTGGCCGCCACCCTCCAAGACATCATCCGGCGCTTCAAGTCGTCCAAGTTCGGCTGCCGCGACCCCGTAAGGACCTCCTTCGAGACGTTCCCAGACAAGGTGCGTGTGTAGAGGGCTGAGCGCCATGCCGGAGACGGGCTGTTCCCGGGCTGGGCCTCCTCCTTCCAGCTGCAGTGGGGGCTGGGCGGGAAGCCGCCCTCCAACCTGGGCCTCCTCGTGCCCGGGGACCAGGCCGCCTTCCTCCTCGACCAGGGCTGCCCTGGGCCTCAGGAGGCGTCGAGGCAGCAGGGAACGCTGTGAAAGGTCCGTCGGGCAAAGCGGCCAGTTTGCAGGCTCAGTTCAGTAATCTGAACACAACCAGCCAGTGTCCGTCAGGCAGGAGCAGCGTTCCAAGGCGGGGAGGGCTCTGGACGCGCGCTGCGGGGCTGGCCTACGGGTCCTCCACCCTGACCTGCTCCCTGCGCCTCCGCGGCTTTCCATGCTGGGCCTGGAGCCCGTGCAGTGCCATCCGCTTCCTGCTGCCAGCCCTATGACCAGGCTCCTCGGGGCGGGCAGCCGAGGACCCCGGTTCTGCACACACAGGCAAGGGACTGAGGGGGTCACCCCGTGTAAACGCAGGTGGCCATCCAGCTGAATGACACCCACCCAGCCTTGGCCATCCCTGAGCTCATGCGGATCCTGGTGGACGTGGAGAAGGTGGACTGGGACAAGGTGAGCACCGGGGGCCCGAGCACAGTGTCCCCAAACACCTGGCACGGGGTGACCTCCCCGCCTCTCCCGACAGCAGGGGTGAGTACTGAGCTGGTCCACAGAGGGAGGCCTCTCTGGTGGCCCCGGGAGAACAGAAGGAAGTTGTCCTGGGAAGACGGGGCTGTGGGGAGAAGGACGTTCCAGGAGCGGGTCTGGGGTTTCTCCCAAGGGCAGGGCACAGTGAGTGGGCACAGCAGTTTAAGGGCCAGAGAAGGGTGGTGTTCTGGAAGACAAGAAAAGGATTCTGACACTTCTGAGAGCTTCTCACCTATATTTTTTCATCTTAAAATTGTGGCGAAAAACCCAGAAGGGTTCGGTTTAAAGAAATACATCGTTCACACATTTATAGGCTCGTTCTCCCTGCTTCACTTATTTTGGTCCTAGGTTCTTTAGTGGGGTTTTGTTGATCTCATTTACTTAAATCAACATATAAAACCATTTTTACCCCATTTTTTAGCACCAGAGCCCCTTTCTGGTTTGGGGCTGCACTTCTGGGTGGGGCTGGGCAGACCCTGTTCTCCCCTGGCCAGCGGAGGGCAGGGCCAGACACTTGACCAGTTTCCTCTGGACTGTGGGTGTGAAGTCGGTTTGGTGGAAGTAAAGCAAAGCTGCCTGGAGCTCTGTCTGGTTTACAGAGGAAAGTTGCAGTGGTTCCCAGGTAGCAGGTAAGGTGCTCATTCCTGCGTGTGCTCTGGGTCAGGATGTGAGGTGCACGTCGGGTGTGTCAGGACAGTGAAGGGCGCAGGGCTCACTGTGGGTTTAGGAAGTTCTGGGCCCCGGAGAGCAGAGACGTGCGGGGCCCTTCCTGGTGGCATCTGAACACCTGCCTCTGATCCTACACGTTCTCCTCACCTTGGCATCTGGCCACGAGCTGCTTTTTTCTGAATAAAACATTGGGGTGTTCTGGAATGTTGTAGGCCTGGGAAATCACAAGGAAGACCTGTGCATACACCAACCACACGGTGCTGCCCGAGGCCTTGGAGCGCTGGCCTGTGTCCATGTTTGAGAAGCTGCTGCCACGGCACCTGGAGATCATCTACGCCATCAACCAGAGGCACCTGGATGTGAGCACGCCCTTCCTGTGGGGATGCGGGAGGGGAGAGGGCTGCCCTGCTCTGACGGGCCCTCCTCTGTCCTCCACGTCAGGTCGTCTGGCCCGGGACAGGTGCTTTACTTCTTGAAGGGAATAGCCGTTCGAGAAGAGGACTTTGGGGTCTGGGGCTGTCACTTGGCAGAGCTGTTGCCTGGTCCCCACGCTTGGACCCCTGCTGCGTCGGGGGGAGTCTTCTTTTCATTTCTGAGCAGGTTCAGGTGTGAGTGTCTGTTCCTGGAATGCCAAAGGCCTTTGTCCTGCGACATCACTGCAGCATTTGGGTGATTTGGAAACAAATCACCTTTGTCTTTCCTCTGTCACCCACAGAAAGGATAGTGGTACACGCACAGGGGAACTTAGAATTCAGGTGTGATTATAGTTCATTTTTTTAATCTTTTGGTGAAAGAGTAGCCATTCCCACTGGTAGACTGCGGTTATACCCTGCCTGGGCCAGCGGGGACAGCATCCCCATCTCTTCCTGTACGTCACAGGGCACCTCCTCAGCTCCTCCGAGCCCACGGGCCGGGCCGCCGCCCCCAGGCCGAGGCAGACCTTCGCCCGGGGCCCAGTCAGGCTGGGCTGCAGCCGCCCTGGGCCTTTCTTGGGGAAAGCAGCCCCCACCCTCCTGCTCACTGCTCTGTCTCGGCAGCACGTGGCCGCCCTGTTCCCCGGGGATGTGGACCGCCTGCGGAGGATGTCCGTGATCGAGGAAGGGGACTGCAAGCGCATCAACATGGCCCACCTATGTGTCATCGGGTCCCACGCTGTCAACGGCGTGGCGAGGATCCACTCGGAGATCGTGAAGCAGTCAGTGTGAGTGGGGCCTGCGCTGGCCTGCGCCAGGGCGAGTGAACTGCCCAGAGCGCGGCGGTGGGAGGGTGAGGCTCTGACTCGGTGGACGACGCTGGGGGACCGAGCCCTCTTGTCACCAGGAGCCCTTCCTGTTGTCTGCGTTCTCCGTCTATCCAGGCAGAGGCTCTCCTTCTGGAGCACGTGCCGCTGGCTGTGGGCCTCGGCGCCCCACCTGGGGACAAGAGTCCTGGGCCCCGCCAGGGTGGAGGTTAGGGTGTGACGGGCTGGGGCTCATCCCCGAGAGGAAGGAGGAATTCTTAGGTCAGATTCCCTGCTTCTGCCCCCTCTTTGTGGGATGTGGTCTTGGAATTCCTCCTTTCCATCCTCGCCGCAGACCTGTGGAGCGCCTCTCGTGTGGGCGCCCGGCAGCCCTGGACGGGTCTGTCCGTGTGGAGGCTTCCAGGTCCTCGATGCTGGCCTGAGGCTTTTTGTGATGTACTGTTTAATCCCCACTGTCCGTCCACTCTCCACTGTCACAACCACTGGGAGGTGGCCAGGCTCCAGCCACATGCCGGCGTGGAGTTGGGCTCCTTGGGGGATGGAACAGAAAGGCTGGGCTCTGGATCGCCCGGGGGCTCCCTTCAGAGGGCCCTGTGCCTCTCGCTCACCTTGTTTGAAACAGTGCTTGTGACAGTTGCCCGTTGTCTGTGTTTTTAGCTTTAAGGACTTTTATGAGCTGGAGCCAGAGAAGTTCCAGAATAAGACGAATGGCATCACGCCCCGACGGTGGCTGCTTCTGTGTAACCCGGGGCTGGCGGACATCATCGTGGAGGTGAGGCCAGCGCCTCTGAGCCCACCCGGAGCTGTGGGCAGGCAGAGCGAGCGGCAGCTGCCTGGGGCCGTGTGGGCGGTGACCTGCTCCTCAGCGCGTGGACAGCGATGGCTTCTGGACGGGTGCGGGCGGTGGGGACCCGCTGTCACCCTGGGTGTGGGGGGCCGGGCGGTCGGCCAGCAGCCCTGGCGGCCTGTGCAGGAGTTCAGAGGGGAAGCGCTAGGCCCAGCTGCCCCCGAAGAGGTTTGTGAGCCGGGGACGCCGTCGTTGTTGACTTGTTCCCATGCTCACGCACTCAGCGAGGAAGGAGACAAGTCACGCAGGGGCCAGGCTGCGTGCTGGACATGGGGGTGCGGCGGGGGTGCTGGGGGGCAGGCTGTGTGCCAAGGAGGCTTCTCTGGAAGGGACGGCAGAGCTGAGGTCTGCCTGCCCAGTTACCGGGAGCAGCGCTGCAGGGACGTGACCACCTCAGCCTGGCTGGTGCGGCCTCGGTTCAGGGCAAGGCCACAGAGACAGCCCAGGTGTCTAGAGGCCAGTTTTCCTCTCGGTCCTAAAGTAGAAACAGGGAGACTGAAGCTGGGGTTTGTTTGGAAACAGCGCTGTGCTGCAGTGTCGGGGGCAGGGTAGGGTGCCCAGGCCAGGCGGGAGCGGCTGGAAGGCCTCCGTCCATCTGCGGTTCTGGCGGGTGTGGGCCTTGGGGGTGGGCGGAGACGGGCCCCCAGGTTTCAGGCCTGTGGGGAGCCGGGGGAGGCGTGTGCATTTGAGGGCACGTTTCAGTGGTCGGGACTTGACCGGCGCCGGGTGTGCGGTGTTTCCTGGGAGGGGGTGTCGTGGGAGAGGAGGGGGCCTGGGGCTGAGGGGGGCAGAAGAGGTGCAGAAACCACGTCTCCCTTATGACTCGGCAGAGAATCGGGGAGGGTTTCCTGACGGACCTGAGCCAACTGAAGAAACTGCTGCAGCTGCTCAGTGACGAGGCACTCATCAGGGACGTGGCCCAGGTCAAGCAGGTAGGCCTGGTGGGGGGCCCATCTCCCCACTCAGCCTTGCAGAGGGGGCCCCGCTGAACCCTGAGCGCACCGCCGCCCCAGGTCCGGAGGGAAGCAGTGGGAATCGATGCAGGTCTCGCATCTGCACTTGACATGCTGTCCGCACACCTGGGCCTCCCTGTGGCCACCTCACCACCAGGCGGCCTGGCCCACTGGGCGGCTTTTGAAGACCGAGACTGACCCTCCACTGTGCCAACAGCCTGGCCTCGGGGCCCCAGAAGTAGTCTTCATTTTGGAGTCTCGCCCCCCACCCCAGGTCTCCTTGTCTCCATTTTCTGCTTTTCTCATCCTTTGCTCCTCTTCCTGGGTTTGCACATCTACTTTCCTGTTTCTCTCCACGCTCTCGTGCGGATCCACTTTCAGGATCACGCTTCCCCCTTCTGCCCACCAGGCTCCGGTGACCACCTGTGTCCCTCTGTGTCTCCCCTGGGGTGGCAGCGCGTCCTGGGCATCCCCTCCCTGCTGCGTCTCTGACACCAGCCCTGGGGGCTCGGCCCTGTGCACATCCCACCATCTTTACCTCTGTTCTCCAGGAAAACAAGGTGAAGTTCTCTGCCTTCCTGGAGAAGGAGTACGGGGTGAAGGTCAACCCCTCGTCCATGTTCGACGTGCATGTGAAGAGGATCCACGAGTACAAGCGGCAGCTGCTCAACTGCCTGCACGTGGTCACCCTGTACAACCGTGAGTGCTCCGCCCTGCGCCCCACGCCCCTTCCCCCGGGCCTGTTTCTCACGTGGCCACTGGGGCGGACGTGGCATATTCATTTTGAGTGGCACCTTCTGGTTTTCTGTGTTCAGAGCAGAGCAGCTACAAGGAGTGAGACGTGAGCTCAGAGGTTGGGGAGCTCGAGGCCCAGGGGCTGCACCTCCTCCAGAGGCTGGGTTTTAGGTCTGGTGTAGCATTTCTTTCATACTTAGTTATTATCGTTATTAGACTCCTCTTAAGTTATTTGGAGAGATTATACTTAGCAGATGAGACATTTGAAGTATACTCATAGAAGATGAAATAGTATGTTACATCTATACACCTTAAACTATTTAAGTGGCATTTGATCTTGAAGCACGTGTGAATCAAAGGCCCACCTAAGGGCTTCCCTGGTGGCGCAGTGGTTGAGAGTCTGCCTGCCGGACTCGGGTTCAGGGGACATGGGTTCATGCCCCGGTCTGGGAAGATCCCACATGCCGCGGAGCAGCTGGGCCCGTGAGCCATGGCCGCTGAGCCTGCTCGTCTGGAGCCTGTGCTCCGCAACGGGAGAGGCCACAACAGTGAGAGGCCCGCATACCGAAAAAAAAAAAAAAAAAAGACCCACCTAAAAGTAACTATGAACATTTGCTACTTCTATAAATAAGATAATAAAGCCTCAAGGAAAAATCTGTGTTTTTTTTTTAAAGTTCTTTATTTAATTTATTTATTTTTGGCCGCGTTGGGTCTTCGTTGCTGTGCGCGGGCTTTCTCTAGTTGTGGCGAGCGGGGGCTACTCTTCGTTGTGGTGCGCGGGCTTCTCATTATGGTGGCTTCTCTTGTTGCGGAGCATGGGCTCTAGGTGTACCAGCTTCAGTTAGTTGTGGCACGTGAGCTCAGTAGTTGTGGTGCACGGGCTTAGTTGCTCCACAGCATGTGGGATCTTCCCGGACCAGGGCTCGAACTGTGTCCCCTGCATTGGCAGGTGGATTCTTAACCACTGTGCCACAAGGGAAGCCCAAAACGTGGTTCTTAAGATCTTGTAATGTAGTAAAGCAAATACTAATTTTGAAAATAAAGGAACCAAATACTTTCCAAGACGCAGAGCTCCCCTCGAGAACATCAGCTCTCCAGTTGCCAGTGAGAGAGACTCCGTCTTGAGGGATCCGCTCGCTCGTGAGACAGTGAAGTGACAGGACGGATGCTAGTTTGGGTTGAATGGTTCTGACCCGACCCTCAGAAAAGGCCCAGGTGAGGGCCCTCCTGTGCGTTTGGCGGAAGGGCGCGCCTCCCGGGCCAGAAACAGCCATTCACAGGGACTTTGTTTTGTGCTCTTTGCTGTGGTTTTCTTCTGCAGTTGTGATTTTTCTGCATTTTCTTTGTCGTTTCCCGGGCGGCGTCCCCGAATCCCCTGCCCGTGAGCGGCAGGGCCAGTCACTGGGTGGCCTGCCCTTCCTCCCGTCACCTCTTGTGACCGGTGCCTTCCTGCTGCCCAGGGTGCTGCTTCTGCTCGGCTGTGAGCGTCCGGGGCGCCTGCGGCATTCCGATGGGGCCATCAGGGCACGTGTCACCCGCCCCCCACCCGCTCGTCCACCTGCGTGTATGAGCGCACAACGTGGTGCTGCTCTGCCATCCTCGCCTCGATCTGACCTGGGTTTCCGTCTGCGATGAGACGCCCAGTCCTCTTACAGGGCCGTCCAGTCGCCCTTCTGCCCAGCTCCTGTGCCCCGAGGTCTTCCATGTCCACAGTAGTCTGTGGCCACTTGCGGGAAGGGTGGTTCCGCTGAAGCGATGTTCTCAGTCTCCCGTTCTTTCCTTGAGCAGCGCCATCTGGAGGGTGGGTCTGGAGTGAGCTGATCTCTTGTGCTCATTCCACTCGGCTGTGTCTTGGGTGCCGGCTGTTGTGGGTCAATTTTCCTGATGCTTGGGCACTCTGAGGATGGTGGTTGATATCTTATATCATCTATAGGAAGTTTTCTTGAAATACATTAAAACATGTGTTTGGCTTTCTTCTCCTGGGCTCCAGTGACGTGTGTGGTTGGTTTCTTCCACCACCTTCTTTTTGCCTGTTGATAGCTCTCCCTCCTTTTCTGTTCCATGTTGTCTGCTGGTCCCGCTTCCGCACTCTGTGTGTCTACTGTGTTTTCTGCACGTCTCCCCGCCCTCCTGGCTTCTGTGATCGGGCTGCACTCTGTGGGGCAGTTCTGCCTTGTCGCCTGTGTTCTGCCTTCTCCCGGGGTCTTGCGTTTCGGCGCTATGGTCTCCCATCTGCGTCGACAGTCTCACAGGTTGGAGACTCACAGGGAGGCTGCTTCCACTGCCCTTGTCTGTGGCAAAGCTGTGTGTTCGGGTTGGTCACTCGTGTCTGAGGAGCTGGCCGGGGCCTCGTGAGCTCAAGGCAGCCGCAGGCCTCCCCAGCTTGTGATGCCTCTCTGGGGCTCCAAGTCAAGGCTGGCTCAGGAGGCGTCATGGCCCTGTGGGCCTCTGTCCACAAGGATGTCCAGACCCCCTTTCCAAGGTTTCTCTGTAGGAGGGGTGCCGACAGGGTCTGCCCGCCCGGCCCCCTGGGGCTCTTTCCTGCCTCCGCTTCCCCCGCTCACAGCCCCCGGGAGGCTGGGGTTCCTGAGACCCTGAGTTCACAGCCCTGTCTCCCACCCATCCCATGACCCAGGAGGACTTGCCCAATGATCTGGAGTTAGCGTATTTTTCTTCTTTACTAGTTTTAGTAAAAATGTAGTTTGTGGGGTTTTGGCTTTATTTTTTTCCTGTTCTCTTTGTTACTCTGTCCACAATCTGGAAGCGGGAAGATTCAGAACTAAGGGACGGTCATATTCCTACTAGAACCTGAAGACAGAGGTTACAGATCAGCCGCGACCCTTTAGTGGCTCCTGTAAACCTTGCGGCCAATTCCTGCCTCTGGTGAAAGCCGTCTAGGGCAGCCTGTCACTTCTGTAGACACTCCCTGCCCCCACCCCCCAGCTGAAATCTGGAAACCAGTGGCCTGGTGAGGACATCTCATTCTGCTGGGGCTGGAGGTGAGCTGTCTGCTCCTGTACAGAAAAGGTCTGGGGGGCTTCTTAGCCTCTGTCCCAGTGACGGAGGGGGCTTGGGGTCTCACTGACACCTCCCGCAGGCTGACGGTGAATCATCACCATCCCAAGGTCACCCCATTTTTGAGTACCCATCACATGCAAGGGCCTTCAGTCCTGGTGACCAGACCCAGAGAAGCTCCTGTGTTGGGCTGTTCTGGACACAAAGGCACAGCTTTTCCACTGAACTTTCTGGAAGAGTCTGCTCCTGGCTGGCCTTCCAAACCAACCTGGACCAAGTGTAGAATTCTGTAAGCGGGAGCTCCTGGCAGTGCAGCACCTGTGTCGGGCTGGCCTCTGAAGACACTGTCACTGAGGCCTGTCCCAGGGCTCAGGCATGTCTGGCTCCAGGGGCTTCACGTGGCTCTCTTTTTGTTTGTCCTGCAGGAATAAAGAAGGACCCAGCCCAGACCTTTGTGCCCAGGACCGTCATGATCGGGGGCAAGGTGAGGGGACGTCTTCTTGGTTCCTGCTTGGCGTTGGTCGGGGATGCACAAACCACCGTGCTTTTCAGCAGCGTCTCTGCATCGGGGCTGGATGCTGTGGGTGGCCGGGCGCCAACCTGCACACACAGCCCAGAGGTCCTGGCCCCAGGTGTGCCTCTGGGCCAGCTCAGGCTCCATCAGCTCAGCCACAGGAGGGAGCTGGATGGGGCCCCTGCCTGCCCGGCCCAGGGGAGTGGGGTCCCCAGCCCCAAGGGCCAGTCTCTACTGGGCTCTCATGGGGCAGCGCCATTTCTCTTGTAACTGCCGGATTTCCACGCCTCCCCTGCACTGGTGCGCCAAGTAGGCGTGAGTCGCTGGCTGCTTCGTCAGCCAGACGTGCGCCTGCTCTCGGCTCAGCCCGGCCTTATTCGTTTTATTTACATGTGCTTTTGGACGTGGGATCTCAAGAGTCCCAGCGTATCGCCGGCAGGCATCAGTGGGTCCCATCACCCGGCTCCGCGCTCTAGGGCCCGCGTCCCCACCCTCTGCCACTTTTCCCAGAAGCCTGGGCACAGCTGCTTCACGGGGGCTGCAGGTGGGCCCAGGACTGTCCTCGCCTCTCACTTGAGCACATATGAAGGTGGAGGCACCTCACAGGCAGGCCCGTCTTGTTCTGTCTCTGCCACCGTCCCCCGGCCCCCTGACTCCTGATGTTTCTAAAGCAGACTCCGGACAGCATGCTGGGGTTCTTTTTCTTTTCTTTTTTTTTTATCTGTTTCATACATATTAGTGTATATATGTCAATCCCAATCTCCCAATTCATTCCACCACCACCCCACCCCAGCATGCTGTTTTGTCAGTATTTCTGTATGCATTTTAGAGATGTGGACTTTCAAAAAGTTAAAAAATGTTAATTTTTTAAAAATTAACATTTTTAAAAAGAAAAAAAGAAGTGTAGAACATCCACAAACCTGTCCCCCAGACTTTTGCTGAACCATTTCATAGTAGATGGATTACAGACATTATAACACTTCAGCCCTAAGAACTTAATCAGTTGTCTTCACAGTGATGTTTTCCTGCAAAACCACACAGCGCCACCATCACACCTAAAACACTTGACAAGAATTCCTCCACATCATTAAATATCCAGCCAGGGCCACACGCAGCGGTCTTGTGACAGCTACAAATACCTTGAGCTTGTTTGAATCAGGACCCAGCAAGGTTCTCACATGGTGACGGGCGGCTGTGTCTCTTAAATCTCTTCATCTGTAGGTTTTTCTCCACGTCCCCCTCTTTTTTTCCCCTGCAATTTGTTACAGAAATCGGGTTGTGTGTCTTCCCCAAACCACGTCCCTCTGGTATCTCCTAGTACTTTCCTTGGTTCCCTGCGTTTCCTATAAGTCGGTAGTCAGTTCTCAGAGGTCCTTGTTCCCTCTCTCCATTTTTGAAAAAACCAACTAGAATCAGAAAACCAAGCTTGAGGTTGACAGATTTGTGCACGTGGGTGAGGTGCCGTCATGAGAGGCGCTCGGTTGAAGCCGAGGAAGCGGGTGGGGCGCCGCGCTCTGTGGGTCCGTCTGCCAGGTTGAGGGCAGGACACGCAGGGATGCCGTGGCCTCAGCCCACCCCTCCCCTGCCGTGGGACCCCCCCGCTGGCAGAGCCACTCGGCTGGGCGTGTGCAGCCCGGGCTCCGGCGACCCTGCCGTGCCCCTGAGCACAGGGTGTCTGCTGAGCGCCCCTCCCCCTTTCCAGGCGGCGCCCGGCTACCACATGGCCAAGATGATCATCAAGCTGGTCACGTCCATCGGCGACGTCGTCAACCACGATCCGGTTGTGGGCGACAGGCTCAAAGTGATCTTCCTAGAGAACTACAGAGTGTCCTTGGCCGAGAAAGGTGAGCCTGCCCTACCTGGGCGCAGCCAGTGGTCCTCTATGGTCAGGGCCTGTCTTGCTTTCACACGGATTAACAGCCCCAACACCAGGCTGCCCAGCCAGAGGGCCCCCCACCCCCTGGCCTGGCTCTGGGGGAGCCCTGCTGCCACCGAGTGTGTGGGTCGTCCTCGGTCTCACACATCCTTGGTCTCTGAACTTCCCACTGCTCCCCCTCCTCGCTCCTCTGCCCCGGGGCTCCCTCTTGCTGGCCCTCCCCGTCCCCCAGAGGGTGCTTCTGCTCATCCCCACCTGTCCACTCTGGCCTGGCGTCCTGCACCTGCTCCGGGAGGGTTTAGCCTGGGGCCACTCCACTTTGGGGGTACTGGGTGTGTGTTGCCATCTGGAGAAGGGCCTGTGGCCAGATGTGCCTCGGAGCATAGCTGTCCTGAGCTGGACAGGCCCTTCTAAGCCAGCCACTTCCGGAGACCTGGCAGGAAGTGCTGGGAAACCTGAGCCTGGACTTGTGGCCCGAGTAGCAGCCCCTCTGATCCATGAGACTGTGCGCTGCCCTCCAGGCGTTGAGTGAAGGGCAGGCTCACGCACTCCCTCCTCCTCCGTTGCAGGCAGATCAGGACCATCCCTGTGGTCCCGCCACTGCCATGGACAATGTGTGGCTCGGGGGTTGGGTCGGGGTTAGTGTTTCACTGAGCTTCTAAAGCAACTTACGGCCGCTGCCTGGCACTCCCAGGCCAGTTCCTGCGCTTCCTTAGAACTGACCTTGGGGACAGCCAGCCTGGAGTTGGGCCCCACACCCTCCCCCAGCTCTTGGACTGGCTGTGGTAACGTGTCCACCATCCCGTCTGCCCATGTCCCTCTGCCTGAGGGGCCGGGGGTGCCTGTGTCTCTATCCTGGCACCTGGACTTGACCTTGAAGAAGGGGCTGGGCTCTGGTCTTGGCTGACCCCGAGTGCCCTTCAGCTGGGTTAGGGAAGCAGCATTAGCTCTGAGAACGAGCTGAGGACGTGGGAGCAGGGATGCCAAGGCAGGCAGGACGGAGGCTGCGTTCCTGCTGCCACATGGAGAAACTCACGCAGGGAACCCACACTTGGGAGAAGCTGCAGGGCCATGGATGGGGTTGTGTCTTGGCCACAATGCCAGTCTGTAAACGGCACAGAGTGACTTCGGTGCGTGTGGCCACAAGAAGATTGTCCCCCCGCTGTCCCCAGTCCTTTGGTGCTGTGAGTCGGATTCCTCTTTAAGCCATTTAAGGAGTCTGCGGGGCTGATCGAATAAGACAGCAGTGATGTCAGGATACAAGGGAATGATGACAACACCAGGCTTTGATTTGGCCCTGGTCCGCGGAAGGTTCCAGAACAAAGGTCCTTTGCCACCTGCAGGGCTTCTCAGGCGTTTCCACTGTGGATCCTCTGCCTCAGGGTGCCCTGGGTCAAAAAAGGGAGCCGTACAGGTGGTGTGGTCAGTGCATGGTGTTGCTGTGCTGTTCCCATTGCTCTCGTGTTGAGCGGTTCATGGCTGACGGGTCTTGCTCTCGCCGCCTTGCAGTGATCCCCGCCGCCGACCTGTCACAGCAGATCTCCACCGCGGGCACCGAGGCCTCGGGCACAGGCAACATGAAGTTCATGCTCAATGGGGCCCTCACCATCGGCACCATGGACGGAGCCAACGTGGAGATGGCTGAGGAAGCTGGGGCCGAGAACCTCTTCATCTTTGGCTTGCGGGTGGAGGACGTGGAAGCCCTGGATCGGAAAGGGTGTGTGTCCCTCTCAAGACCTCAGATCTCCTCTGCTTGTTTTTCACACCCTTGGATACTGTGAGGGGTCCCAGCCCGGCCTAATTCTGTGCAACTGAAGTTGCCTAGTTGCCTAAAATCCCTCAGGGGAGTTGTTGAGGCCTCAGGCACCAGCTGCTGAACCCAAACAGTCGGAACCTTGTCAGCCCGTGAGCGCTGGCCCTTTCGGCCCTGTCCCATGTCTGCCACACGCCTCCCTCTCCCCAGACTCCCTAATGGTCGCAGGGTGTCTCTCCAGCTTGGTTTCACATGTCATTTTCTTCTGCAACATCCTGGCACTGGGGGCGGGGGTGGGGCTGCTTGAGCATCCTCTCTCGGAGGACTGCATGTGACCTGTACGTCCTCTAGCAACCACGTGTCTGTAACAGTAAAAGGAGGAGGTGGAATTGATGTGCTCACGGCCCACGTCCACCTCCCAGTGCCTGCGGTTGCCAACCCCACCTGGCTGTCGTGGGCCTGAGGCACAAACGGCCCCAGCGTGTGCCCACGAGGCTGCCATCTCCCCACAGGTACAACGCCCGGGAGTACTACGACTCCCTGCCCGAGCTGCGGCAGGCCGTGGACCAGATCAGCAGCGGCTTCTTCTCCCCCAGGGAGCCCGACTGTTTCAAGGGCGTCGTTGACATGCTGCTGAACCATGACAGGTGAGACAGGCCCCTCGTGCCTCACCGATGGGTCAAAGGGTCCCCTGGCAGGCTGAAAACTGCACGTTGTTTGGGGCCAAGCCTGGGCCTCGGTGAGGCTCACCCTCACCTCAGCCCACGGCCAGAGGCTCGGCTGCACCCAGGGGACAGGGTTTGTGGGGCTTCTGACGGTGCTCAGCGAGCCTGGGGGCCTGGTGGTGGGATTGCCAGCTGCCGAGCGGAGCCCCAGGCCCCCGGCACCAGCTGACCTCCTTGGACAGGAGTGACAAGCGTCGCCTGGGCGGGTTGGAGGCGACTTCCTCGGGGCAGAGGGAGCCTGGGTTTAATGGGGAGCCCAAGAGTGGTTCAGGTGGAATGAGCTTGTGAGGCCGTGAGTTACCACATGGTTAGTGTTTTACGACGAGGCCGTTGACACGGGGTTCTGCTCCCCGGGGCACAGCTTTGCACAGCACTTGTTATAGGTCGGCAGTGCTCTCTCCTCTGACGACAGGCCTCTTCTCCACCCAGGTGGTAGAAGCTGAGTCTGTCAAAGGCTGAGAATCGACCTCTATCCCACTTGCAGTTCCTTTGGTTTAGTCTGTCACTTTTTGATGAATGCTGTCAGCTGGCTTCTGTTAGACCCAATCGATCGTAACTCCACACACGCCCGGGGCTGGGAGCTTGGCCCTGCTGAGGTCTGTGATCAAGGAGGGACTTTACAGTTTCATGAATTGTGTTTCTGACTCAATCGTAAACAAAACGTGTTTCTGTGTCCATAAATCCTGCACCACCAGTTCTCAGCCCGTGAGATCTGAGAACAGATGGTGATGGAGCCTGTGGTCACCCTGTGCCCTTCCCCTGGAGGTGAAATTGGCGGGAGGCCTCAGCCTGTGCAGCTCTGACCCACGTGCACGGGTTCTTTAAAGAACACTGGGTTAAAATAAGGTTTTTCTAGAATAGCGTCCCCAGGACAGAAGTATTGCTCACAGAGTAGTCCCCGTGGCCACCCCTGTCCTGCAGAGCATGAGGACGCAGCCAGCCAGGCCCGTTTCCTGACCTCCCACTCGTCACCCACCCAGCCCAGCTTCCTGTCTCCCATTTCAGGTTCAAGGTGTTTGCGGACTATGAGGCATACGTGGAGTGCCAGGCCCGGGTGGACCAGCTGTACCGGGTAAGGTCCTTGGGCCCTGGCAGCGAAGCAGCAGGGTGTGGCTGTGTCTTGCTGTCTCAGGCCACTCCCAGGAGGTCACAGTTCATCTAGTGGCCCAGAGCAGGTTGGGCTTCCTCATTTCCTGCTCAGGGACTGACTCGGCTGGCCCTCTGCCCAGGCTGCTGTCCACACCAGCGCACCTTCCCCTGCAGCCTCTGGGCAGCTGCCACAGAGCGCAGGTGAGCAGGGCAGGAGTTTCCTTCTGGAGGCTCTGCACACCCTAGCCCGCCATCTGACCGCCCACGTGGGTGTGATCAGGAGAGCCTGAGGTGAGGGATGGGCCTTGTGAGCAGTGAAGACCTTTCTGTGCTTAAAATGAGAAGATGAACGATTCCTTGTAAAAGTGACAGATCTGACAGCAAGTAGAACAAGGACTTGTAGCTCTAAGGAGCCGAGTTTCTAAGGTGGGGCTGCGGGAGCCAGCTCCCCAGTCCGTGGCCCTGTGTCCCTGCCTTGGCGTGGCCCACAGAGAGTGTGCATGTCCAGTGGGGTCTCCTGGAAAGACTCAGCTCCTGAACCTGGGGAGGGAAAGGAGGGTGTTCCACCCTGTGCACCCAGCCAAGGATGGCAGCAGGAGGGGACACTGGCGATGGGGGCGTGACTGTGCAGTTGTTGGGGCAGATGGTTCATTGCCCAGGTCGTTCAAGCAGATTCTTGGACACGGCCTGAGGGGTTTGTGTGTCTGAGTTGTTGCCCACGTCTCATCCCTCCCACCCACTCCCCCCTCGAGGAAACAGCCCCTGATGTTCCCTCCTGTGACAGAACAGGAGAGGGCCTAGAAACCGAGTGATCTTCCGGGCTCCGGGAGGAACTTTGCTTTCCTTTCGGGGAGGCCCCTCCTGGTGCTGGCTGCAGTCTGGGGGCGCATACTCCTCTGGTGGGGTGTCTGTGCATTGGGTGTGCCGCACCCCAGCAGGACCTCTGTCTAGTCATCTGGAAACTTTCCTGGTGGGTGGGCCCCCTTCCCAGTGACCTCTTGGTTGGCTGCCCAGTGTCTAAGTGCATCTGGGAACAGCCCGAGGTCACCGAGCACCGCTTCCCTCTGCAGAACCCCAAGGAGTGGACCAAAAAGGTCATCAGGAACATCGCTTGCTCGGGCAAGTTCTCCAGTGACCGGACCATCACGGAGTACGCCCGGGACATCTGGGGCGTGGAGCCCTCTGCCCTGAAGACCCCGCCCCCCAGCCTCCCCAGGGATTAGGCCTCCGCCCTCCCCCTCCGGACCAGAGGCGTTTGTTTTCTTGCTGACTGCCCCGTTTCCAAGCACTTTGCCAGCACCCTGCTTTTTTCAGTGCTGTTTCCGGGACGGCCATGGGGATCCGGGTGGTGGCTTTCGGGGGTTGGGTTGGGTTGGGGGAAGATGCTGAGGTGAGATGCTCCCCCGTTTCCTGCAGGCAAGCAGAGCCCACAGCACTGAGCAGGGCAGCTGGCCTGCTGCTCTGCCCACCTGTCCCGTGGAGGTGGGGGAAGGTGGACTTGTCTGCTGGGCTCCCCACAGCCTTGCACACACCTTGTGTGAGCTCGTTTTTAGTTCTGAGCCTCTGGATTCTGGGGTCCGGCCAGGTAGCCGTGGTAAAGCCTGGGGCCGTGTATGTTTCTGCAGCACCTCGTCCAGTGTGGCCCCAGCTCTGCCTCCTGGCCATGCAGGGAGGGTCCACTGTGCTAGGCCATGTCCTCATAGCTGCTGTGTGGGCACCCAGCCCGGGGTTTCCAGATTGATCAGATAAAGAGGCCCCAGGACAACTGAGAGTGACACTGGGGACAACACCTGTGTCCAGCGTCTAGGGAGCTTTGGCTGGGACAAGGCTGGCTGATGCAGAATTCGTTTGGTTTTGCTTTTTCATAAGATTTTTCACAAGGAAATGAAACTAGCTAAAGCCTTTCCTTGTTTTAGCAACTAAAAATAGCACTTTTGAAGTTTAGTCCCTGGGGAGGCAATGCTGGGATGTTCTCACCTGGCCCTGGGGACCCAGGTGGGGTCCCCACCTCTGCTGGGTGAAGCTGAACACCCAGCCCCGCTGCAGATCTGTGCCCGTCGAGTCCAGGAGGGTGCGTTTCCGGTCTCACGGGAGGCCGGCCTCCCTCCTCCCAGCAGCATGACAACCTGGTCTGGAAAAGGACTGAGTGGGCCCAGAGAGGAGCCCACTTTCCATTCTGCCCAGAGAGCAGGCTGGTGCTGGGGAGGGCGGGTGAGCAGGTGGGAAGGACAGGGCCAGGGAGCAGGCAGGAGCTGTGGGCGGAAGCTTCCGGAGGCTGTCTCCTCAAATGCTGGACCTGGGTGGCACAGGGTCCTGCCCTCATCCCCATCCTGACTGCTCACGTCACCAGAGGCGTGAGGGTCTGTGGTTGCATCCCCAGCGCCCTCTGCTGCCCGTCCCTTAGGCCGAGTGTAACCATCACTGTGCCCCTCACTGTCAGTCACTGCCTCGTGTGAGAAACGGATTAAACCTTCCTGCTTGTGCTCAGTTGATCTGGCCTCTGTGTGTCACTCTTGTGCCCAGGGCAGTCCATGTTCCAGCCGGGCTAAATTATGGTCCATCATTCCAGGACTGAGAACAGAAAGTTCTCTCACCCCCAGCTGCATGTGGGGCTTAGAGCCACGAGTGCCTGAACCGTCAAACCCAGCCACTTGGAAAACTGTCTCCTGGGTGTTGGCATTTTTGGTGTGAATTGTACTGTTTTTTGCACCCATCTTTTGCCACCCACTCCTGGTCCTGGGAAGTGGAACGCCCTGGGGACCAAAACTCCTCCCCCCCCCGACCCCAAATTGTATGGCTGCAGGTTAAATCAAGAACCCAGAGGGCTGTGCCTCGGGGCTTATTGTTGCCCAAAGAACCCAAGAACGCCGTGGACCCCTGCTGGCGGTGGGATGTGCGAGCCGCCCCTTGGCTGGGGGCACCTGAGATGCACACTCCTGGTCTCAGGTCTGGGGCAGCTCCTGGGACACATGCATCTGACGACCACAGTTCACAGCTGTGCACATCTCTTGCTGTTCCTGACCACCGACTGTTGTGACCCATTAAAGGGTCAGTTCTAACCCACAGTGTAAGCTTAGTTGCTCAGACCGAGGTAGTAAGCTGAGATGCCACCAGGCAGAGATGTGTAGACCTGATTACTAATTACCTGACAGCTGACAAGGGCGGCAGCTACCAGCCCCACGATCCCTTATGCTTCCTTATCTTCAGACGGTCAGACACCTGTAAAAACACTAACAGCTTGTATTTTTACTTTATAGCCTACCTTATTCCCCCCCCCGCCCCAAAAAATCTGAGGCAACTTACATAGACAAAATTTTAAGAAAAACAAGATGCAGACCTGAGCCCAGGCAGAGCAGGCCGGGTCTAGACGGCCTCATTGGTCAAGACGAGCTGGGGATGTGGCTCTGAGCTGCAGGGCCTCCAGGAGCCTCAGTGACTGAGAAAAGCACGAAGGGGCTGCCCTGGCCAGGCGGGCACTTCGTGCTTTAGTTACATGAAGACGGTGTCAGGTGGGGATGGGTGTCCCAGCTCTGACGGAAATCCAAGGAGACATGAAGCTGGGGGACGGGGTGGGGCCCTGCAGGCTGTGCTCACACCTGAATTAGATACCAGGAGTGCAGAGCAAACCCGTCCAGTAGAAGATAACTGACAAACTGACCTCAGGAAGGTCTGTTCCGTTTCACACCTGGTTTAAGAAAGACATGGGTTTTCCAGATACAAGAATCACGTTGGGCAGCTCTAAGGTGCTTCAGAAAGAGGGTGTGATCTGCTTCTGGGCTTCCAGCCAGGGCATAGCTGCTAACAGGCCACAAGGGGGGCAGGTAAACAAGCCCCTCCCCACCCTGGGGAATCTCTGCGCTGCTGAGACTGGAAAGTGCCAGAGCCTGGCGATCTAGGGGAGGAAGGCCTGCCATCAGGAGAGACCCGGGTGGGCTGAAGTCCTCCGACCTGGGACAAACCCTGTGCTGCACAGCTCGAAGCCCCCTTATTAAGCCACACACCCTCTCCTGGGAGAGAGCGCACTTAGCGGGGAGGTGAGAAGTGGACAGCTGGCAGGCGCTGGCTGGGAGCGGTGCACGTGCAGGGGAGGCTGGTTTCGCAAAGAGCCAAACAACAGAAGCGCCACCACCAGTGAGTGAACAGGGCAATGCTCGCAGGCCAGAAGAGTCCCTGGACTCCAGCAGCCTAAACCCCACCACCTGTCCATCGACACGGCAACATTCAACGAGCTTGTTAACTATAAGGCTGGAAAGGTCACCTGCGTAGGCCTGGTTTTTAGAAAAATGCCATCTGCTCCGCCTGGAAAAGCCATCTCCACCTCCCCACCGTGAACGTTCCTTTCCCCAGAGATAACGCCCCTCCGTGCTGGGCCTCAGTGTCTGGAAGGAAGCGGGAAAGAAGGGCCCATGATCCTTGGCCAATACCACCTCCCATATGGTCGGGTCCTGAGAGTGGCCTGGGACTGTGGGTAGGGCCTGGGCTGGAGGCGTCACTGAGAAATCAGACAGACCACCACCACGATTTTATTCTTAAATAAATGCTCCGTCTAAGGCCAGGTTAGGTAGACAGGTGGGTGGAAATCGGATGAAGGCAGACCACGGGCACCTCCCCCGCTGGGAGCAGTGGGGCCGCCCAGGGAGGCAGGGACACCAAGGAAGGCAAGCGGGGTGCACAGGGCAGGAGGGGCTGATGGAACCACTAGAGTCCGTTCTGGGAAGGGACAGAAAGAACCCAAGTTTCCCCACATTCTTGAGGGTGGTGCCAGAAAGCTCAATGTGGTCCCAAGACCCCACGCCTCCTGCCCCAGGCTCCTGGTGCCCAGCTCAGGAAGTGTGGGATCAACTAGCCGATGGCCAGAAAGTTCTGTCACTGTCTTCCCAACAAGACCTCAGGTTGAGTGGCAGCAAGAGGGAGAGAGGGCCACATGCCCGCCCCCCACGCTGTCCACAGAAACCTGTGCTCCCAGCCACCCGGGGCGGGCGCCTCAGGTCTGCCAGGGCCTCCTCTGCCTGGCCCGCTGGCATCCGAGTTCTCTCTCCAGGCACATCTCCAGGGTGCCGGGCTGGCCGGAGGTAGGGGGGGACAAGGGCAGACATCTTCATGCTCCTTCAGGTGGCGAGTAACACTCAGTGCTGGCGCCCTGGTTCCGACTTCCCCAGGAATTCCCTGGACCAGAGGAGGAAACCTGTCGGCCAAACCTCTTGAGACCAAACCTGAGACCCCACCTCCTGTGGTCCTCCTACAGCCCACCTGGGGAGGCCGCAAAGGAGCCTGGAGGACCACACTTCCGCTCAGAAAACCCCGTGAGTTAAACAAGCAGGGCGCCAAAGGCAGTGCCCAAGTTAAGTCCTGACACACAGGAGCAAGGATGGGGTCACTAACTGCACCCCGATGTTGGAGCCATTCTCTGGTCTACATTTTATGTAATGTATTCTTTTTATGGGGAAAAACCATAGTCCCAGAGCAAACCCATACTCATTACTGTCCCCTCGCAGCAACCCACATCCGGGAGGCAAGAAACTGCAAAGGAACGCCCCTGGAACCTCAAGGGCAAAGTGTAACCACTCGGCACACACCTCACCGAGGGCCGATTCCAGCACCCCAGGCTCAGCAGAGGCCCCCCAGCCGGGACGTGCAGGCTGCCTGCACCCTCCAGCGGGAGGCAGGGAGTGCCTGGTCCATCCAAACCCTTTGCTTTGCCACCAGTGCACCCCTCATCCTCAGGCTCTGCGCCCAAGCTCGAGATGGGTGCCCGGGGTGGCAGCCCACGTCCTGGCCCAGGATTTCAGCCAGCGCAGTGCAGCCAGGGGCACAGCCTCCCTTCCAGAAGCAGCTGGGGCTTTTGAGGAGCTGGCCCAGACCTGCACCCCCTGTGCCCCACGCACAGGAGCAGCAACCTGACGGGCCTGTGGGAAGGGATGGAGGCCTGACCCAAAGCAGCTGTGGTGTCTGCGCTGCACGACCTGCATCACAGGGAGATCACAGCCCTACTGACGGTGGGGACGGCCCAGGAGGGAGGGGTGACACTCTTGACCCCTCACTGTGACTCGGCCCCAAAATGGCTTTTGCAGCTGCGGCCGCACACGCCTGAGCCATCGCCACGCAGGACGGCATCGCAGGTGAGAGGAGAGCGCCTCACCTCAGGATCCGTGGAAGCTCAGGGCTCTTGTAGATGTACTTGTGCCTGTAGCCAAGGTCCGAGTGGAAGGGGATGAATTGAACCTTGAAGTCTCGGAAGCTGCGTGACGGTGCAGCAATGTTGTAGAGCTGGGGGAGGGAGAGGCGGGTCAGCGCCCAGGGCCTGGGGGTGACCTGCCTACTGGCCTCCCCCTGCAACAGAGAGCAGCCCATGGCCACTGTCTCCAAAGAGCAGCCCAAGGCCCCCATGCACAGCACCCTGCAGCCTGCCTCGCCCACAGCAGGGACCCTCGGGGCCACCACTCAAGACGCTCTCCATCCTCACGCCTGTCTTGCAGACCGCCCTTCCTCAGGGGCCTGCAGCACCACAGAGAGCCACCTGCTACGGGATGCGGTGGTGGCCTGAGTGCCAGGAGCAGCCCCGATGGCTCAGTCCCTGGGGCTGGGTGGGCTGTGTGCCTCAAACTTTGCCGTGTGCCTGGGTCAAGGCCTGCCAACAAGGTGGCTCAGGACCTATGCCACCTCAGCCCCCTCCTCACGTGCCCGAACCAGCTGGAGGGAAGGACCTGGCCCTCACACACCTGCCTCAGGCCTGGTCTGATGTGGCCTGGGCGTCGCGCCCTCTAGCAGGCCAGCGCCATGGCCAGACAGTGCTCTCTCCCACCCTACCCCCACCTACAAATTTAATCAGGCTTCCTGGCAGCAAAGGCAAAGCAAATACAGCAAAAGCAGACACAGAGGCAACGTGGCACCCTCTGTCGTCAGTCCCATCCCAGAGGCAAGAGAACAGGTGAGAGTTCTGTACCAATTCCAGCCACTGGGGGAGCCTCGTCATCAAGGGTGCTTTCCCTCCAGCCAGTAACTGGCTAGCCCTCCTGACTGAGTCCCCTGTACGGGGGACCCAGGAGATTTTCATTTGCTTATTTTCACGTTTCCTTCTGGGGCGGCATCAGCTGTCCAGCCCTGCCCCGACCCTGCTGCCAACCTCCTCTGCCCTCTCCCTCACAAGGGGCCCTGCCAGCAGCAGGACCCTCCACACCCGCCTGGCCTAGCCTGGACCGAACATGAGTTTGCCCGACGCCCGCTGGACACCCACCTTTCTGCCAAGCTGGAAGGGCACGACAGGGTCGTCCTCGGCGTGCAGGATGAGCAGGGAGCAGGAGATATGCTTCACGCTGCAGGGAGGGAGAAAGGTGCTGGACCGGCCCCCAGGAGGAGCTGGGGTCTCCTGGGCTCCCAGCCCTGCCCACAGCAGGGACCTGACTTAGAGAGCGCTTCACCATGGTGTGGAACGCCTCAAACTGGGCATTTTAATAGAGAACTAGCAGTTGATTTCTTAGATGTTTCCAACAATATCTATTCTAGGTGACAGGTGTCAGTCAAATCTAGAGATCAATTCATTCACCAAATCGGGTCCCTGAATATTTCCTGGAAATTAAAAATTATTTTTTTTGCTAGTAGACTATTCTTAAAAAGTTACAAAACAACATTTACAAACGAAGTAATTTAGGTGGGCCAGGAAACTCACTCAGATGAACTTTACTGGACATCTGTTGGCAAAAGAGCCACCCTCTAATTCATCCTTCGTGTAAATGACATTTAAGGTCACTCCTGAGAGTTTCAAGTAAATGAACATTCTCAACAGGTTCACAGGATCCTGTTCTTCAGCAAACCACCTAACAGAAGGACTGGATGGGCCT
This sequence comes from Aethalodelphis obliquidens, assembly GCF_003676395.1. Taxonomy (NCBI): domain Eukaryota; kingdom Metazoa; phylum Chordata; class Mammalia; order Artiodactyla; family Delphinidae; genus Aethalodelphis; species Aethalodelphis obliquidens. The sequence goes on from NW_020837962.1 coordinate 19,315,580, forward strand.
GGGGTCTCCTAGGCGCCCCTCATTGAGGTCTCATGGGGAGCTGCTGGACGCAGCAGACACCTGTTGTTGGAGATCCCATGCTGATCTGGGGACTTCACGAGGGCAGCCCCGGGGCAAGGCTGGCACCTGGCAGGACCAGGCCTGGGGGCGCACCGCCCCTCAGAGGCCCAACTCTGGCAGTCTGCAACTGCTGCTAGCGGCTCGCGCTAGTGGCTCGCAAGTTCACCCGCCCACCACGTTCCACTCCCAGGGTGGAGGGCTGCTGGTGTGCGAGTCACGCTTTGACGGGTGACATCTTTTCTGGACTTCCACCCACAAAGCTGCTTCGTAGCTTCTCTGACTCTGGAGGCCCCCCTCACATGCTGTCACCTTACCAAATATTTGGGAACAGACCTGCCCACCAAGCTGGGGCTCCTGACTTCCAGTGGGTGAGGGCCGGCCGGCCCACCAGCACTCACACAGGCTCAGCGGGGGGGCAGCCAAAGGTGGCTTTTCTCATCGTTGTCATTTTTAGAGGGAACCCAGTCTACTCAGAGAACTCTTCTTTGAAAAATGTAGATTTTTAAATGTTAACTGCATATTCAGATAAGGATTTTTCCTTTTTCTTTTTTTTGAAGAAATTAAACCCCATGAAATTAAGATATCACAAAGATAATGTCAGCAGAATCTGAACATTGTTCAAAGAAACAGTCCTTAAATAGAACATGTAACTGCTGGTTTACCTCAGAGAAATACTTTTAATATTAAACTTCGTAACATCTTTCCATAACCAAACACAAAACCAGTGGCTGAGGCAAAGTCATTTTTTGAATAACAGTTACTATTACTGCTTTAATACCTGTTTAGGAGTTCTGGTTTTGACATAATTTTCAAATAAAACAGCTTTATGGACCAAAAATATGTTGTCTTCCTACTCTTTAATCTAATCCTACAGTCTTTCCACATTCCTGGTTCTCCTTCTCTAACTGACATTCCCTTTACAGAGATGTGTTGCTTAGAAAAGATCCCTATGTATTCAGAATCCTATCCTACTTGGTTAACGTGACTCAAGACACTTATTCTGGGGGTTCTTGGGGTTTTTCTAAATTCTCTTCCATGGTACTCACTTTTCATCATTTGCAAACTGAATTCCACTGCTTGTGATGGGATCAAGGAAGAACCAGTCAAACCCAGGGAAGTATCGATAGATCTGGAGGCAACATGTAGACAACAAGCAGAGGATCAATTAAAACACCCCCCGCAGGGCTGAGGGTCCAGACAGAGGTGCCGTGTGCCCGGGGGTCACTCCTGCTTCTGAGCAGGCTGACCTGTGGGCCCCCTGGAGCTGGGGGGGGCGCCCCTGCCCTTCCTGACCCCCGCCCTCAGACTCCCTGCTCAAGAGGCCCCCAGACCAGCTGCAGGGGGGCTGCCCGCAAACAGGGCTCCCACACCTCAGACTAGGAGACCAGGCTTCCCACACACAACAGGCTGCCACCCCCAAGGAATGGGGTCCGTGCGACTCGGGAGAAGAGCAACATCAAAGGAGACCCAACAAAGGACTCTTCTGTCTGCAACGGAGCAGCATGAGGTCGGGTGGGGCCAACATGGCTCCCCTGGACACACGGAAGCAGTGGGAGGAGGAAGAGGAAGCAACAGGGTACAGAGGACCCTCCTCTGGGCCCGGCCTGTAAATGGAGGGTCCAAGGCCTCGAATCCGGCCAGTGATGGCCCAACAGCATGTAATCCCCACCAGGGCTTCCCTGGGGTGCCCACCAGCTCCACTCCTGGGGAGGCAGCCAGGACAGCGCCCTCAGCCTGCACTGAGCCCCATGGGCAAGCAATGCCAGGGGGGCAAACCGTGCCAGGGGGCAAGGCCTCCTATGGGTACAGCCACCCTCAGGCAACCTGGCTGTGACCCCATCCTTCTACCTGGCACGAAGTTATAAACATCCTGAGCGGCTCTGTAGTCAGGCCAGTGACCAGAACTAAATGAGAATTAACTTTTAATAAAGTCTGTATTCATTAGACTATTTAAATAATTTTATGATATTTAAATTTATTTATTATATCTATTTACTTAGTCATTTTTATATTTTATAGCAATTATTTTCATTATAAAAATAAGTCCATTTTTAATAAGATCTGTACTTGCCACTGAGAATGGATGGCTCTTAGCTTCCTCGCGGATGTTAGTAAATGGAGATTCCAATATGAGGGCATCTGGAGGTGTCTCTAGATAAACCAACGGGGAACTGGGAGGTGAGCCAGAAACCCCAGTGAGACACAGCCCTCCACTCCCCATTCACGCACCCTCCACAGGACAGCGGAGCCCGGCCCCTGGTGAGGCCCCGCCAGCCGCTGGCGGATCGGGGGAATGGGGGCGGGCCCTCAAGGGTCTGCTCAGGCCCCCACCTCAGCGCCTTGCTCTCATCTCACTGCACGGCACGTCCACCACCACCCACTTCACGAGAAGCCCCAGGGCCTGGAGCACAGCCGGCTCCCCAACGCTCCACCCACCCATGGGAGCCGGGCCATCCCCACGACATGTGACCCCACACGAGCCCCTACCTCGCTCACAGAGGCGCCGCACCAGGTTTGTGGCCACTCTGGAAAGAAAAAAAAGGTTCAGCTGAATTATGACAAAAATTGTTTCAGATGAGATCCTCCTAATACTCAAAGGTGACCGAGGAAGCCGGGATCTGCGAAGTGACCAGTGGGGTTTTGGGCGGGGGGAGCACAGATGCCCCAGCCGTCAGCCAGCCCCTCCGACAGGGCACCTCCATGTCCCCGAGGCATGCACCTCACCTGGAGCAGCCCCTTCAGGCCACACAGCGGCGCCCCAGTTCACACCCGGTCCGTATGGGTGCCGCCGGGACACGGAGGAGGACAGTAGGGCCCAGGGCCGCCCCGCCAGCAGGGAGAAGGCTGCAGTCTGCCTGTACAGCTCCTGGGGGCGGCAGCACTTGCAGTCTGCCAGGCCTGGGGGCCTCCTGCCTTCCCGGGACCAACCTGGGCGGGTCCCATGCAGACACCCAGGGCAGGATGGCCTGCTCTCCTGTCCAGGGTTCAGTCCCCCTGCGAGGGCAGGGCAGGAGGCCCTGACCCGGGCACTGCCCAGCCTGCGGCCCCAACCCGCCTGCAGCCCCAACCCGCCTGCAGCCACCGCGTCCAAAGGAAAGGCAGCAGAAAAACAGCAGGTGCTGGTCTTGGGCTCCTTTAGAAACACTGGCCCCTACGCCCGTGGAAGCGATGCAGGCGGCTCACGTGGAACATCGAAGTGCTTCCTGTCTTGGCAGATGGAGGAAGGGAACCACCACTGCTGCCTCCCCAAGTTCTCCGGTGACGACGCCAAGCGTGGGCTAAGGGGCCCACTGTTTGCAAAGAGCATCAAGGCCCCGGCTCCTGGGCTTGCTGGGCAGCACATATGTCCTCAGCCAGGCCAAGGGAAGCCCGAGTGCCCTGTCCCACTCTGCTCGGACCCACCTCCTCAGGGCACAGTCCCACTGAGGCGCGTCTGCATCCTCCCTGCGGAGGAGACGGCACCTCCACGACTGCTGTTGTGCCTCCCGTCACTTCCTGGGTTGAGGAGCTGAAGTATCTCAAGCCCCTCGTGGTCTCTGTGGTGCTTCATCCCCTGCCCCCATCACAGCACTAATGGTGCTACAGGGTCCAGAGGACACCGGGGCCCCTAGGAGAGCCTGGGCTGGACAGTCGCCCGTGAAGACCTGCTCCTGCAAAGGCCACGCGGGGAATTCTTACCCGGTGCCGAGGGAATGGCCCCAAATATACACAGGGTTGTCTCCACTTCGCGCTTTGATCCAGTCAAAAACATGGAGTGCGTCGTACGTCATGCCCCGCTCCGACGGCGTTCCCACTGAGTCACCCCAACCTGGGGAAGCAGCAGCAAGAGGAGGACGTCACACGCAGCCCAGGGGACCTCGAGGGGCAAGCCCGCCCCCTCCCGCTTCTCAGCAGGAGGCCCAGAACGTCTGGGGCCTCAAGGTCTCGGCCAAGCCAGCTCTTCTTCTCCCACCTCCTCAGCTGTCACAACCTCTGAACCCAAACGGCCATCCACCCGCCCTCATCTGAGTCTCGATGAGCAGATGGGGTGGTCAGACACGCAGACCCCTGCCGGCCCCAACATCTGGGGCTTGGCACCAGGATGAGGCACTGACAGGCTCAGCCAGTGAGAGTCCAGTCCACCCTGGGGCCCCTGAGCCCAGCCCTGACTCCATGGCCCAGCTGTGGCCCAGCTGTGGACAGGCGTGGAGAGGCCCCCAGACAGGCAGATTCCAGGCTCAGGGCAACTCTGACCCAGAAAGGAAGGGGCTTTTAGCATCCTGTTTGCTTAACAGAGGAAAGCCAACTGTCTCGGCCCCTAAACCTTGACCTCCCAAGGGACCTTCCCTCCAGATTCTCAGAAAAGTCAAGTTGTGACTGTCATTTCCAGCAGCTCAGCAGTGAGTCATCATCAAATGATCTGAAAGCACCACAAGGCTCAGAAAGAGCAAGTCCTGCTACACAAGCAAAACCCAGAGGCAGGGGCACCACAGGCCACCTCCCCGGGGCATCCCAGACCCAGATTAGGGAAGGAGCCAATGTCAGGGACAAGACCAGTGTGAGGGCTTGGGGCACTGGTGGGGGCAGGGACAAAGAGACAGGGAGAGACACAGAGAGACAGAGACAGGGACAAACTCTCGCACGGCTTAGAAAGGCAGAGACTCAATGGGAAATGAAAAGAGGAAGTGATAGATGGGATCTTATTTCTGTTGCAAGAACCAGGAGGCGAACAAGGAAGAGGCCACCCCTCTCACTACCCTGAGGTTCCAGCAGCAGGAGCAGGAGGAAAGGATGGGCCTCATTTCAGAGTTTCTCCAACCCAACACTCTCCTCCTGATGGAACACTCTTCCACAAAAGAACCATCCCTCACCCTATGGTCGGCAGAATAATGGCCCCCAAAGATGTTCATGTCCAACCCCGAAACCTGTGCCTCTGGTACCTTACACGGCAAGGGGAATGAAGGGTGCAGAAGGAAAGAGGCTGCGAATCAGGAGACCCTGGGATGGGAGATTATCCTGATCAGCGTGAGCCCCAAGTAATCACAGGGTCTTTATGATCAGAAGAGAGACAGAAGTCAGAGCCAGAGTGATGCAGACTCAGGCCACAGGCAAGGAGTGAGGGTGGCCTGGAGAAGCTGGAAGAGGCCAGGAACCTGACTCTCCTCTGGAGCTTCCAGCCGTGCCCACACCTTGACTTATCCCAGTGGCTAAAGATTTTGAACTCCTGACCTCCAGAACGTCAAGATAATAAGTCTGTGTTGTTTGAGACATTTACATTTGTGGTAACCTGTTGCAGCAGCAAGAGGAAACTCTTCCAAAGTTCACATCCAGGTGATATCAACCGGCTCCTGAGTCTGCGGATGTGGACCCCACCCCCTTACCCCCAATCAGGGTGAGCTGGACAAGAGGCCTTTAGCCCTTTGACCTCTCCCGCCAAGGACTGTCCAAGGCACACACTTGCCACACAGCTGCTCCCTGACAACACAAAGCATTTTCCTCACGCATCAAACTGTGGGAGGCTAGAAAGAAGAAATACTGAGGGGCGAGAAGATGAGTCTCTCTCTTCCCTGTCTCCATAACATCAACAAAACCAGCTGTGCTGAGCATGAAACGTGTCCAGCTATGGGGAAAGTCTGAGTCCAATAAAGAGAAGACAGTACTTTCTACTTATAAAATGTGGCTGACAGAGGGTGTGTGCTGGGGTTCCAGGCACCCTACAGGGGCGGATGCACGCAGGACACACCTCCGAAGACCCTGACCCTCCACCACCTCCACGTGCTCACAATTGCCACAGGTCACGGCAGAGCTGCCAGCCGCACAGGAGCCTCTCAGAGCAACACCTGCATATCCCACACCGACCTGGAGGAAGCGGGGCAAGTACGGAGCCCTCACCTCTGTAGTCAAAGGTAACCACGTGGTAGCCAAGGGAACTCAGCACCTGGAAGTGAAAAACAAACACCTGGGCAACATGGCTCTGACTAAACCCACTAAACCCAAGCAATTCCAAGTGACTTTATGTAATTTGCCAATTTCTGGCATATGATCTACAAAGTCCATTCATCCCGATCTTGGAAACTATCCCCAGAGGCAGCAAAATGGGAAGCATTCCATGGGGAGACGTCCATAACAGGCAGTGTTAAAAAGTCAACAATGAGTATTAACTCAAAATTATTAGGGGGACCCCCTTCTGTTCACGCGTCCTGGAAAGAACAGCCAGAAGCAGGAGGCAAGCAACGCTCCATCTGTCACAGACCGTGTGGGTCACACCCCATGGGCACTGCTCCATCCAGCTGTCCACTGTGTGGCCCCTTTTGTCTGTCATAAGCTAAGAGCACCGCTCTGTCCATCATAAACTGTGTGCCGTCCTCACCTACCTTGTAAAGCTCCACCCGGTGGTCGCCTCCTCTAGATCATCAGGGAAAGGAAACAAGCATGGCTGTTAGTGCATCTTCTCAGAAAGGGGGCCCAGGATCAACACAGTAGCATCTGGGCCCTTAGTGCCTGGTCCCCAAATCTACACGGGAGGGTGATGGACAGGTCACCTCCTCCTCAGGGCACCTACATGGCTCCCAGCTTGCCTCCACAGTATGGTGCCAAACGAGGGACAGTCTGAGCATTTGGGGGATATTTCTTAACTATTACCTCACCTTTGGTTTGAGTAGGCCATACAAGCCTTCAGTGCAAACCCCAGAAGGCACAAAGGGCCCCTCAGCTCCCCAGTGTCCAGGACCACCCATGAACACCACGGGGACAGGCCACAGGCACCTCCTGCCCCAGCCTTTTCACCTACAGAGCCACAGCCAACTCTCAGAACTATCCTCCTCGGCCATTCACGCCCTCCCCTTGTGGTCACTTTGGTTCTTTCCCACCTGCTGCTAACTGAGGTTCTGCTGCTGCGGCCACCCCCTAACGTCCTTCCACACACGTGTGTCCGAGGGGGGATGCTGGGTCGAAGGTGCCATCGTGACCTGACAGCCACTGTGAGCCTCCTCGCCCCTCACCAGCAGGCTGCAGCTTCAGTGGCTCGGCCACAGGCGCCACTGCTGACACCACCTCACGCCCGCACCTCTCTCCAAGGACTGTCCACCTCCTTCTCCCTTTCTGCCCAGATGCTGGCTGGCTGTTACTGTGCACAGACACCCAAGCGGGGATAGAGCTGCCTCGGGAGAGGGAAACACATCAGCAGGCGGGCTCACCCTCACCAGACTTCTCAGCTCTCTCCCTTCTTTATGAGGAGCATTTGGCCAATTTCCGGGGTGTGTGTTCACGGAGCGAGCGTCCTCAGGGGAGGCGAGAACACAACGAAGGAGAAAGCCAATATAACCCAGAAACAAACATTCAAAGGACTTCGCTTCAAGACCAAAAAGAAATACTGCAGCGTCTTCAGTTATCTTTGCAACCATTTGTCGTGGCTCTTTTCTAAACGTTCCCAATACCCTACCTTGAGCAAGAAGGGGGATTTAGAGCGTGATGGGGCTGGGGGCATCCTGGGGGTCCGAGTCTCAGGGAACCACGGCTGCTGCTGTCCTGCCCGGCCGGGTGGCCGCCAAGATCTGCAGCCTGAGTAGTCCTTGGGGATGGGGGGTGGGGGGTGGCAGCAAACCTTCAAAGTCACAAGATTCCTTCCATCCTGAAGTTACAGATAGACTTTGTCTTCTTTACCATGTGATTGGCACTGCTCACAAAGAACTCCAAACTTCCCTCATTTATAGAAAGAGGCTACAGGAGCTGTTTGTATTCACTTGCTCTTTGAAAAGCGGAAGAGAAACCCGCTGTAGCTTGTCCCAGACGAAGGGAAAGCAGACTGCCAAGTGCGTGCTGAGTCAGTAGCTCAGCGCTCCGCTCTCCCGGCTCAGAGTGTCCTTGTGGGGCCCACTTCCTGGACATCCTGCTACATCCTCTGTGTAGCCCCTCTGCCCAGACGCCCGCTGTGGCCTGCTTTGTCCTCCTCGCCGGTTCTGCCTGTGAAATGACTGACCCCAGCCCGGCCCCGCGGTGCCCGGCCTCCTGCTGCTTCTTGCTGGCTCTCTCTCACGAGACCCAAGGAACAGGGACCCTCCCAGGGGTTTCAGGCAATGCTTGTTCAGAAAACGCCCCTCTTCCTCTCACCCCACCAGCTCTCCTGCAGACTCTTCTCAACAAGGCTGACCATGTGGGCTGGAAGGAGCCCTCTTTGAACAACGGCTCCAGTCCCCGCTTGTCTGAAAGACATCCATTAAACCTACTCTCGAACAGCACCTGGGCGAGGGCTTTATCTGCACAGACGCAGATGCTTCCTTGATGGCCCAGTGGGATGCGCTGGCACTGCCGGCTCAGGGCTGCGAGTACCCTGGCCTGAGAGCGTGGCATGGCAGCCCCCGAGGACAAGCTTGTCCCTGCATGCTCAGCTGGGTCTCTTCATGGGACTCCCCCACCTTCAACGTCACCCCCCCCCCCCCCCCCGGAAGCATGCCTCCCCCTCCAGCAGGGCACATCTGCCAGCGAGAAAGTGTCCTCAGACCAGACAGCAGATGCTGGGTGAGCAGGGGCGACTTCCTGGGCACACAGTGGCTCTGCAGGGTCTCAACAAACCTCGGCTGAGGGACCACGCCTCCTGCCCACTGAGAAGCCTTGTTCCCTAACCCAGAAAGAAGGACAACCCTCCGGCTGAGGCTCTGGGCCGCTCTGACAGACGCAGCAACCTCCATCCCACCCCAGGCACGAGCTTCAGACCAGGGATTTCTGGACACAGCTGCCCACATCTGCTCAGCTGGTGGCTTCCAAGCAAGCAGGCCCGGTCCACCTTGCACACAGCCCTGCTCTGCTCTGGGCCTGTGGGAACACGACTTCATGCAAGCTTCTCCCAAACCCCAGACAAACCCTGCCTCTTCCTGTGTTCTCAGGACGCCCATGTCCCAGGTGCACCCACGCTCTCACTGCGATGGGCCCCACCTCACCTGGTGCCTGCGTTCCCGTGCAGGTACAGGATGATTGGGTGGCTAGAAGCCAAGGCATCCTCATACCACATCTGGTCCTTCCCTTGGGCATTCTTCCACCAGACAGCGGGGACAGTGTGCCTGGAAGCAGAAGCAGAGGGGAGCGGCAGGTGACGCGCCTGCAGACGGGATGCCCACGGCTCAAGTCACAACTGAGCGGACAGCAGGAGGCCGGGTGGGCTGACTCCAAGCTGTGAGGGCAGCTTCTGGCAGCTGAGGCAGGTCGTTTCCTGACTCGCGGATGGGCCCTCTCTGGACCCCAGAAGCTTGCCCCGGCAGCAGTTACCAGGGATGGGGTGACAGCCGCTCCTCCTGTATAAAGGGGAAGCTATGTGAGCTCAGACCCCTTCCAGCTGGGTTCCAGCACAGAACGGGCACTGAATGGACACTGAGCAACGCCACGTCCCCTCAAACTCATCCATGTCTTTAAGTACGTGACTTAACTCACGATGCAAGACATATCATGCTGTTATATGTACTAATTCAGCAACACGGGTCTACGGGCTGGACTGGAAGCCCGGCCATCCTTAATGCACCATTTCTAACACAGAGCCTGTCCACAAGCCATCTTGGCACAGACGCACCTCTGCAGGAGACGTCACAGGCCCATGTGAGCAGTCCTTCCATGCCCGGCCAGGCAGGTGGACACTTGTCTATGTGGCCAAACCCTCCTTTAGAGAGGTGCTCTGGTTCATCTTAACTCAGGACACATCAAAGTCACTGTTCATCACTGGGGAGGGTCTGATTTAACACCTTTTTTCTGTAAAACTTATTCAAATTTATTCTTGGGAAGTTTTAAAAACATTACATGGCCGATTTCTTCTTTTCTAAGTGTTAGCATCTCATCTCTAACGTAGTCTCTCTGACCCATTTCAGAGGATTGCATTTTGGGTGGTTCTGACCGCTGCAATTATCACTCTCCCACAATTACAAACCTATGAGAGGGAAAGGTACATTTGGAAGGTGCTGGGAGCTGATATGCCTCCAGTAGCCAGCCTACCCAAACTCGGAGCTCCTGACAAAGGCCCAGGCAAGCTCTCCATCCCTGGGCTCCTCCCCCTGCCTGGCAGAGGGGAGCTGCCCTCCCACCACCACCCGCCTCCAGCTCCTCTGCAGCAGGACATGGCGAGGTGCCAGTGAGGGCAGGTGGTGAATGGAGCTGCTGCCACCCAAAGGCCCGCACTGTGATCAAGACAGCGCAGGGTGCAGACCTGGGCGGGCAGTGGTGCCCACCAGCACACAGCGGCTGTCGCTTCCCAGAGACTCATGTGGTCATCACCAACACAACCTTCACAGGTAACTGTCCACAAATACCTGTCCTGTAACACGGCTGTTCTGCTCGAGGAAGAAGCCTGGCTGAGCCCACATCTTCAAAGCACAGACCCTCTTAACCATCGGGAGAGCCGCCAATTCCCCCAAACACCTCTGAGCAAAACATGTCAGGCTTCTGACTGAAAATGAAAAGGCACAGCGGCCTGCATGCACACACTGGTCGTAAATGCTCCGTTAAAACAAGCCAGAAATGACCAAAGACAGCCCCAGCCTCAGCCACTACGAACCAGAACCTCCCTCTCACTCTCTGGTCTTTACGCAGGAGCCCCTGCCCTCCGCACAGCACAGGGAAGCGATTCAGAGCACTTCACTCAGAAGCTTCTCACGTCCACAGCAGTTCTACTGAGACAAAGGCAGCAATTCAGAGCTGTTTCTGAGAGAAAGAGAAGACGCCACAGGAAAGCCGGTCCGCTCTGGTTCTGTTGTTTGTGAACACCAACTAGTCCACAGAAAAAGCATTAAATCATATTCCAAAGAAATGCCAAGAAGTCACAGAACTTAGGCCCAACCTAAATTTATGGCTAAAAAAGTAAACGCTAAGAAAAGAGCAAACGCCACCACTATCAAGAGCTGAGAGTGCTGTGTGTGAAAGAAATGCAGCTGTTTTCAACAACTGGGTGGGCCCTTCTCTGCAAGACAGGTGTGGCTCAAGCCTGCGCTCACGATTCTGTGATATATTCTGTTTCTGGCTTTCTTCTCTCCTGGAAACGAGGCTTTCTGCAAAAACCAATCTGGTTTGAAAACCTCAGAACAGAGCTGGTGCTGCCATCCCGTGCCCCATTATTCAAGGAATTTAGCTGAGATCTTTCCTTTGGAAACAGCAGGCAAAAGATAAAAATGGACAAGCAAGAGTTTCAGAGACCGCTCCGCTATCAAGAGGCGGTGCCCGGCCCTGCAGCCCTGAGGCTGCTCACTCACCAGACTCCAAGGGTCACGTCTTCCTCTGGCTGGAGATAGTAATTACAGGTGTGATTCAAACCTTGATCCTGTGGTTTTTTCAAATCAATGAAATAGGGAACGCGCACTGTGGGGGACAAAGAGATGGAAACCAGGATTAGTGAGGGTGGACGGACACACGTACACAGCAGAGGTGAAGCTCTCAAAAAGTGCCAAGTACTTTCCCAACGCCATACTGCCTGGGGCACAGGGCCCTCCAGCCTCAGGCGGGGCTGGAGGTAGGTGTATCTACAGATCCTTCAGCAAGGACGAGGTCCAAGGAGAGACCCACTGAAGGCTGTTCAAGGTGTGAGAAGATGCAAGGAGGGAAGGAAAGATCCTTGGGAGACGGGAGGGTCGGCCTGGCCATGAGAGAGGCTGGAGACAAGGAGGCTACGACTGAAGGCTGGAGCCAGGGTGCTGGGGGAGGGACTGTGGGAAAGGCGACAGATGGATGTGTGCTCTGGACCTGGGGCCACGGGCTTGATGACCACCTGAATGTGGGTGCGGGCCAGGTAAGTGGGATTCTGAGGTTCCTAGTGCTGTCATTTAACAGAGAGTGAGGCCGAAGATGAGGAGTGGGTGCCAGAGGTGGAGGAATACACAGAACCCACAAGCCACACAGAGTCGAGGGAAGGCATGGGAACATGACAGCAGCTACTCATTCAGCCCTGAATTTAACAGGTGACCTGTCGACAGGGCAACGGCTGATAAACTGCAGTGCACCCAACGATGGGAAGCCCTGGGCCTTCAGACAGAGGCAGCCGATATCGACAGACCTGGAGGAACCTCTGTGAATTACAGGCAGGTGAGAAGAGCAGGGGAGGAGGGTAAGATCACTGTGCTGCGGCTACGAAATCCCATGTCGCCACTGTACAAGCAAGCAACACCAATGCCAATACCAACACCAACACAGTGTGGCTTGGAAAGAAAGACAGAGAGACACACCAGGCTGTGAACATGGGTTTAAAGTGTGTGGGGGGTGGAGGCGAGTGTGCAATTTTCCCCTTGTATACCAGTGCACTTTTATTGCTTGAGATGAACACAATTTTTGAAGTTATATTTAGTTGAAAAATGAAAAACAAAAAACCAAACCCTGAGATGGGATTTACTCACATTATAAAATGGCAATTCCCAGAGTGGGTGGGGACAAAGTACAGTGTAGCCCTGACTTCCAGCCAGTCTTCAACAAGGAAGTCATGCAACTCTGGTTTTCTTTGGTGAAGAGAGTAGTTTCATTGTGTAACTCACACGGCCTCTCGGCACCAGAGCCCTGCATGCCCACTTCACGCCCCAGGGCCTTTGCACCTGCTGCGCCCCCAATACTCTGCGCCCACATACCTACATTCCAGCTCTTACTTCGTCAAATGTCCCCACAGCTCAGTAAATGTTCACTGAAGAAATGAAACAGTCAACTCACGAGGACATAGAGATATGCACATGCTCCTTCCCCCCCAGGAATTCCCTGAGCATTTTAAACCACGGGGAAGACAAATCCTCCCACCAGGGCTGCTTTTGAACCTCCAGCTTCTTAATCCATCTCTTTTCCAAGCAGCAGGCTACATTTTAAAAACTTTAATTATTTTCTCTCAAAAGAAAACCGGCACTCAAAGGAGGTGGCATCCTATTTACTGGTGCACCTTCCCGGTACTCTGACCACCGTCCCTGAAACAGGCTGGTACGACTGTGACCACAGCACTTGCTCAACCATGGGTCACATGTGATGATGCTGGGATTTGCACCCAGGCAGCCCGACTCCATAGCCCACACTCTTGACTAATCGGATAGGAAGTGAGGAAGGTAAACTGGCTCTGATCCTGGTGGGCCCTGAATGTTCTCGAATTGGGTCCCCCCAAAAGATATATTGAAGTCCTAACCCCCAGCACATCAGAAGGTGACCTCATTTGGAAACAGGGTCTTTACAGAGATAATCAAGCTTAAGTAAGGTCATTTGGTGGACCTGATCTAATACGACTGGTGTCCTTATCAAAAGGGAATTTGGATACAGACAGACAGAAGGAAGCCAACATGAAGTCACAGGAGAAGGCAGCCATGTGATGGAGGCAGGGGCAGCAGCTGTGCAGCTACAAGCCAAGGAACACCAGCCACCACCAGAGGCTGGGAAGAGGCAAGGAAGAGGGAGCCCAGGCCTGCCCACACAGGGATTTCGAAGCTCCAGAGCTGGGAGAGAATACATTTCTGTAGTTTTAAGCCACACCGTCTGTGGTGTCTGTTATGCTGTGGAGTCAGAGTTCACTCTGACAACATTCTCAGGGAGGGCTCCTGACCAGCAGGCCTAGAAAGGTCTCCCCTGGACGCGTCTCTTCCAGATGGAAGTGCCCACTCCTGCCATCCCTGGTGACGGCTCCGTGCTGGGGAAGCCAAGGCTGCAGCGTCAGGTGGCAGTTCATCATCTGACCACTGAGGGGAAACGACTTTGTCAGTAAAACTCTGAATATGTCCAACAAGTGCTGATTCAATCAACTCTGCTCCTGAGGCCAGAGTGCCCGTGCTAAAGGGAAGGTGGGCACCATCGAGGGCTGAGGGCACTGCTGTCAGGCCTCACGGGCTCTCTCCCAGAAAAGGCAGCCATGCAGCTTACACGCTGCCCCAGAGTTCCGAGAAGGCCCCTGCCAGTGAAAAGCATCTTCCGAAGATTAGCAGTTAATCTTAAAAGCTTCCAAGCCCGAGAAATCTAGAACCAAGAAACTCAATTCTGCTCTAGGACAGCTTGGCTCCCACCAAGTCCATCCTCCGGTTCACTTTCATTTCTGTTTTAGAAACCGTGGAAAAGGATGCAGTTAATGCACCAAGTGCAGCAGGTGCTGCCTGTGTGCCTCCCCTCCAGCTAGCAAGAGGTGCCTGGTCAGTCCCGGGGGGCTGAGACAGCCCCAGAGGAACCACCTGGCCACTACTGGTAAAAGCAAGCAGAACTTCTGCAAGACAAAGGAACGGAGTCAAGGGGTGCAGGGCCCCAGGCTGGCCTGAGGAGGGTCCAGGATCTGCCTGGACCAGAACACAGCTCACTCCTGCTGGCCTTCGTGTGGCCACAGCCCTTGGCCCGTGACTCTGGGATGCAGGCTGGAGCCCACCCTCCTGGCCCCTGCTTCCACCGCAGGGCTGAAGCAAGGAGAGAGCACCCAGCCCGCCAGCAGTCCCCTGAGGTGGCAGGGGCAGGAGTCGGGAGCTCCTCATCGCTATCAATTACAAGCTCCGCCTCACACAGAAGTTGAGTGCACAGCCCAGGGACCCAGCACACAGGCCCATGCAGCTGTCAGGACCAGGCCTCTGGTTTCTCCTGCTTCCCCAGCTGTGTATCATCCACCCTCTGACCTCGTTGTCATTTATCAGCAACCACAAACATCATCGGGAGCGATTTAGAAAGGACCCTCAAGAGATGGTGCTCGGTAAGCAGTGAGTAAACACATGAATGAACAGAAAACTGAGTCTGCCATCCTTTCCTCAGCCAATCTAGAAGATACTGGTGGGGTGAGAGGCCAGAACTCCTGGGCTGCAGAGAACACGTCTGACTGCCTGAGAACTTTGAACATCGGGGCTATGCCCCATCCCAGGCACTGAGTAAAGACCACCCTGATATACGGGAAGAGGTGGGGCACCAACAAGGGAAGGGCCGGGAAGGCCCTCTGGGTTTTCTCAAACGCCAGTTCCCCGAAGGGCTCTGGGCTTCCACAAGAAGAAAGGGATAAGGAAATAAAGCTATCAGGGATCACAGGGACTGCTAAGGGGAAGGAAAAAGAGGAGGCTGAAGGACTGCCATCTCGTGGAAGCTGTAGTGGACAGGCTGGCCTTCTGCTTGAACAACAAATGAGCAATTCATATATTAACCCTAATCTCCAAAAAAGGCCCAAGGCAGTGTGCAGACAAGAGCAGTTTTATACCAGCCTCTGAACTGAAACATTCCTTCCCACCAGGAGATGGTTCTAAATCCCAGGGCAAAGACTGTGACAAGGCGCTGCTATCAACACAACATCGCCGGGCTGGGGGCGGGGGTACCGACTTTTGAATGTGAGTATCGAAAAGCACATATATTTATGCTTACACGTACAGACACACACAAAAAGACCAGCAGGAAATCATAGATGCTATCCTTCATCTAATGCTTATTTATCTGAGTTAAACATTTAGTTTCAGATAGAGTTGCTATGAACTTAAGACTATCTTAATCATGTTTTGGGGCCCAAAAGATTGTTACACTTCCTGCAATATCCAAATGGAAATCCACAGCTCACAATTCACATCTTGAGGAGACAAGAAGGAAGGTGCCCCCCGAACATGTAGGTCCTCCAGAAGCGTGAGATGAAACTGCCAAGTCACACCGCAAGACAGCCTGGAGATCCCCGTCTCCTCCACGGGGAGGGGCACACACAACCATCCCACTTCCACACAGCAGGCATACGGAAACAAGGAGTTGGGGACGGGTGTCTCTCTGGGGGGTGCAGGGCGGCCCCACGGCCCAGCCTGGCCCTCCTCTTCTGTGCCATGGAGCCCAACCCAGAGAACCCAGGAACACCCTGCCATCGCATTAGGAAATCAACAGTGCAAAATCTGTGGGCTGTGTCTAAAGCTCCCCAATGATTGACCTAAAGAAAATCAACTCTATTCAAATATTTGCTGGGACCCCGCGGTGTGGCAGCCCAGAGGGCAGCAGGCCACCTGCTGCCAAGACACCTGCCCAAGGGGCCTGGAGGTGTCCGGAGGCCTGCCTTGTGGGAAAGCTGTGCAGGGCTGACTCTAAGGTCTGCTATTGGGAAATCTGCAGCCTGCGGCTTCGTGTTTGCGTGTAACTCAAACTCTCTTCTGTGCTAGACTGACTGTGGACATTTAAGGGACATTACAGTCAGAAAAAAACAAAACTTTCTTGATTTTAATAGGTTGTGAGTTCCTTCTAAGTTTGTGCTTCTCACAAGCGGTGAAAACTCAGGGATGATAAATTCCTGGAAGTTTAGCCACGTTTAAGTTAGAAAAATCATATGCTTCTTAGTGTACCTACATGTGTTTTACACTTACTTTATGACACCCAAATACAAAACGCATTTTAGGTTTATGAAGTATTAAATATCCACCTCACTATTTCTGTTCCTCCTCCTCCTGCGCCTCTTTAGAGCAGACATTCCCTTTCAGCAGCGACATCCACTTTTCTGTGATCAAGTCTACTGCAGACTTAACACCCCAAACTCATGTGCCCCAATGCACACGGGCCTCTGCAGAGTCTGCAGCACTGGTGTTACTCCAGACGAGGGGCCACCCACCCCCTGCCTTGCAACACCTCCTGTCTGTCCTCTCCTCCCACCTCCTCTTCACCAGCTCCCCTGCTGCCTCCATAGCACCAGCCCAGCTTCCCAAGCCTCCAGCTCCGACACACACAAGTTCAAACCCACTCCTTGCAAACCAGCACAGCCAAGAGCGTGCAGAGCCTGCCTCACCTGCCCTGAGTGCTCCCCACACCTGACTGCAAGGCCATCTCTCATGAGGCACTTGCTGTGTGCCAAGCACCACGTTCTATCCGCCGACCTCGAAGGCCCGCAGGCGCAGTCCCTTCCCGCCTGGCCTCATCTTGAAGGTGTAAAAGGATGCTCCATAAAAGGATTATTCCTGGCAATCGTATACCTTCCACTTCATAAACCTGATACTTCTACCCTTTTTCCTCCCACTTGCCCAAAAGTAAACATATAGCATGAAAAAAAAAAAACTTTGGAACACACCAGGTCCAAGTTAACTGAAGGAGACTATAACACCTCGAAAGCCAGCATATAATTCCACAGAAACCAAAGTATGTCAGGTTTTTTGTTTTGTTTTTTATTTTAACATCTTTATTGGGGTATAATTGCTTTACAATGGTGTGTTAGTTTCTGCTTTATAACAAAGTGAATCAGTTATACATATACACATGTTCCCACATCTCTTCCCTCTTGCATCTCCCACCCTCCCTATCCCACCCCTCCAGGCGGTCACAAAGCACCAAGCTGATTTCCCTGTGCTATGCGGCTGCTTCCCACTAGCTATCTACCTTACTTACGTTTGGTAGTGTATATATGTCCATGCCTCTCTCTCGCTTTGTCACAGCTCACCCTTCCCCCTCCCCATATCCTCAAGTTGTCAGGGTTTTCTAAGGGGGAAAAAAAAAGATTTTTTTTTTTTTAATTTAAAGAAAAAAGGCCTAATTATTTTTAAGGCACTATTTTCAGTGGTCACCTTTTCCAAGGACAGTTAACCTCCTAGACTGCACAAAGGACAGAGCATCCCCAACATGACAGCTTCAGAAGACTCTCCATGTTATCAACATTTCTACCCACCTCAGCTGAAGAAAGACCCCCCCACCATGCAGTAGTCACCTGTGCACACAAATGCCAACCCTGAAGAGCAATGCCCTTGTTACAAACATCTTTTAACTGGGAGGGGGCAAAGGGAATCTTCTGGACAATAAAAAGGCTCTATTTCCTGATCTCAGTAGTGAATATATAAATACATAAATCACCATGAAAATGAACTCCTACTAAAATGAAAGGAAACATGGACACACAGCACTTACCGAAATTCAAGAAAATCAGTTTGGCCTGTATCCCAGGACACAGTTTGATGAGAAATGGAATGGCCACGTACAACCCCACGACACAGAGGAGTATCTTCCTCAGTCGGAAGCACAGGCCCTTTCGCCTGAAAGAGAAAAGCAGTGAGCAGGTCAAAGGCAGGAGTGAGTCTGCTGTGGTTTACTAACAGCATCACTGACCACGATCCACACCTACTGTTTCCAACAAGAGTATCACCAATGATAAGAGGAGCCTCCCACCTGCTTTTGCCTTTTAATTTGCGCTTAGAACTCTACCAGAAGGGTAAAATTTGTTTCCCCGAAAGCCAAAGAAACAGTCCTGCTGATTTCCTTTGTATGCCCTGGAATCAGAACCCAGCACAGCCATCAGATCCTCAGAAAGTGCCCAACTTCATGTCAGACAGTAGCTGCAACTTCACCTCAGGAGAGTGGCTGCCTCTGAGCCTCTGACTGCCCTCCTGCAAGCAAGCGTGGGCTACCCATCAGAGGAAGCACGTATGCGACAGAACCTGCCACACCAGGTCCCGGGAGGCAGCTGGCCGGAAGGCTCTGGCCATCACTGCATGTTCTCATATTTCTGCCCGCATACCCTCCAGAGGCCCCTTTTCCAGGCACCTCGGGCCAAGTCATCACCCCAGGTCTCAAGACTCTTCTAATCCACAACCAGCTCCAAGACTTCCTCATCCTGTTCCTGATCCCCTGTTAAAAAATGTCCCTAGCCCAGAGAGTCTCAAACTTCTTGGACTAAGGGCCTCTCTACAACTGAAAAATTGAGGGCCCAAAAGAGCTTCTGTTCATATGATTTGTGTGTATTACTCTTTGTTTTATGAGAAATTAAAGAAAAATTTTAAATATCTATTAAGTCATCTAATAACAATAAACAACAATAAATATAATTAACATGTTATAAAAAATGATTATATTTTCCAAAACGAAAAATTTTAGTGAGGAGATTTTTACAAATTTCTTTAAGTCAGACAGCTTAACAGAAGACAGATGGGTTCTCGTATCTGCTTCTGCATTCAATCTGCTGCAATCCCACACGTCACGCAGCATCTGGAAAGCTCCCGAAACCCCATGAGAGAATGAAAGTGAAAATGGCAAACAGCATCTCAGTGTTACCATGAAATCTCTCTGACCTCACGGACATGCTGAAGGGTTCTGGGGACCCCATGAGCCCCAAGCACACATGGAAACTGCTGCTTATCTGAGCATATCAAGTCTCAACCTCAATGGGTTTAGTTACTTATTTCTGGACTATTTCGAAAAAAAGTAAGGTGGTTTAAAAAAATATACCTTGAACTGCTGACACATGCAACAATACAACAGAAGGATCTAAATGCATTAGGCTAGGGGCTTCCTTGGTGGCACAGTGGTTTAGAATCCTCCTGCCAATGCAGGAGACACGGGTTCGAGCACTGGTCGGGGAAGATCTCACGTGCCACAGAGCAATTAAGCCCATGCACCACAACTACTGAGCCTGCGCTCTAGAGCCCATGTGCCACAACTACTGAAGCCCGCGCACCTAGCCTGTGCTCCGCAACAAGAGAAGCCACCGCAATGAGAAGCCCACGCGCCGCAACTAGAGAAAGCCCGCGTACAGCAATGAAGAGCAAATGCAGCCAAAAATAAATAAATAAATTTATAAAAATAAATAAAATTTTTTAAAAAAAGCATTAGGCTAAGTTAAATAAGACAGACACAAAAGACTACATGCTGTATAATCCCATTTGTCTGAAATTCCAGAAAAAGCAAAACTACAGAGACAGAAATGCAGAACAGTGACCTCAGAAGCTGGGAGTAGAGGAAAGAGATTGCAAGGGGCACGAGGCAACTTTTGCAGTGATAGAAATGTTCTTTATCTGGACTGTGGTTGTGGACACATGAATGTATATGTTGGTAAATTTTATCGCATGTAAATAATACTTCAACAAAGCTGATGTAAATAATACCTCAATAAAGCTGATGACAAATATGCATATCTGACGATGTAATCCTTTCACTCATTCACCTGGCTCAGCCACCAGTCGTTACTGAGCACTGGGCACTCCTGGGGCAGTGGACAATAAGGGCAGCAGAGGATGCTATCTGCGTCTCTGCTGTGCTCTCAGCTCAGCGGGGCGGACAAAGGGCTGTGAGAGAGGCATCTGGTGCAGGGTGACCTGACCTAGTCTGGGCTTCCAGGGAAAGGGCCACTGGTGGAAACATTAAGTCAGGAATACAGGAGTTACCTAGATGATGCAGGAGAAGTTTAAAAGGGCATCTTAAATTCCATGTACAGTCTACCCATTCACTGAGGAAAGGCATACGATGTAGTGGTTAAGGTGCCGGCTCTGAAGTCAAATGATCTGGTCCAGCATCCAATCTACCACTTACTAGCTGTCATATTCCTCTTGAACAAAAAATATATATATAAATAGAAATGAAAAAAATGTATCTACCTGTAGCAATAAGGATCTTCTACATTAAAATCATTTTCTTCCGGATTGAGTTATTATAATTATTATCATACACATTAATCAAAATGACAAATATGTTATATTTTCGGTAAATTATTATTAAGCATGAAAAGTGAACTTTTTTTTTTTTTTTTTTTTTAGCGGTACGCGGGCCTCTCACTGCTGTGGCCTCTCCCGTTGCGGAGCACAGGCTCTGGACACGCAGGCTCAGCAGCCCAGCCGCTCCACGGCACGCGGGATCCTCCCGGACCGGGGCACGAACCCGCGTCCCCTGCATTAGCAGGCAGACCCTCAACCACTGCGCCACCAGGGAAGACCCGAAAAGTAAACTTTTATTGAAAATACATCTTTAAATGAGATGGATTCCACTACTTTCCCAAATGCATCATGTCTCTCTCTATATATTACTTATTGATAGAAAAAAGTGGGGGGGTTAGCATTAATTCTATTTCTGTTTTTGGTTTTTAAACATATAAGTATTGAGAACTTGTTCACATCAGTAAAAGGGAGTGGAAGTTTACTAGTATCACCACTTCTTCAGGGTTACATGCTCAAAATCACACAGTAAAAAAACTCAAATAAGCCCTTTTTCATTTTTGTTGACAGCTAAGAATTTGACACCACCTGACTTGTAAAATTTTGATGCAGTCATTAGACATTCACTTTCTCAGCTTTTACCAAGAACTGAGCCCTCTTGCCTTGACCTTGACCTGCCTTTAGCAAGAATCCTGCTAAGCCATCCCCCACCTTGATATCTGATCAAGTCCCTCATCCCCCCACCTTTGATGTCTAAACCCTTGACCTGCCTTTAGCAAGAGTCCCTCCACCCTTGATATCTCCTCAGTAATTTTTCATCCCCTGATCCCCTAACTCTACTTTCTGTCTGGAAATCCCAAGCCGTCTCCTCAGAAGGCATCCCAGAGAGGGCTGTACGCGTGCCTGACCTTTCTACCGGCTCCTTCTGTCCACCCTGCCAGGCCTTTTCCTTCCCACCCCAGCCCCACCTCCCTACAGCCACTAGAGCTTTAGGCCCCTGCCTACATGGGGGGCTGTTAAGGGACTCAGGGACTCCACACAGCCTCTACCTGAGGATGAAAAGGAAAAATGACATATTGGAAATAGGTCAGGTGTTTTACCCACGCAGCTGGGCTGTGGAAACACCCAGACTGCTGCTTGGTATTCTCAAAAAGTCCCTCACCTGAAATTCAGTCCATTGCCTCCACAGGATTACATATCATGGGAAATGAAAATCTTAAAAGTCAAATATAGTAAAAAAGCATTAGTCCTCATCTTGAGCAGGTACCTTAAATTGTTCCATTTCCCCAAAACTAAATTCAGATAAAAAGATAAATAAAGCAGGGCAAAGACGAGAACCAACTCTTACGTTACATAAGCTGCTGAGTTTTGTGTGACTGTGATTATGCTGACTGGTGGCTCAGCTGTCAGGACGAGTGCAGTAAGATCTCTCTTTGTATCTGACTGTTTACATATGTATGGACATATGTTTGTGTATGTATGTACATATGTAAGCTACAGCTGACCCTTGAACAGCGAAGGGGTTAGGGGTGCCAACCCTCCACGCAATTGAAAATCTGAGTATAACTTAAAGTTGGCCCTCCATTTTTGCAGTTCTGCTTCTGTGGATTCAACCAACCATGGATCATGTGGTACTGTGGTACGTCTTTGGTGAAAAAAAATCTGTTTATGAGTGGACCTGCCTGCATAGTTCAAACTCGTGTTGTTCAAGGGTCCACTGTATTTGTGATGTTTTCCTAGCCCTGGATGGTATTACCAAATTAATTTATAAAACCCCCTTAAGGAGCTCTGTTCCAATTGGCTTAAAGAGAAATAAGTGACAAGTTAAATATTCCTAAAACTCCCAGAAGTATAAGAACCCAAATATTTTTCAAGCTCATGTATAAATAAAACCAGTTTAGTGGTGTCAGTTTAATAAAAGCAGTTGTCCTCTTGAAACAGGAGGGAAGGGGGCAGGGCACAACCTTTAAAAGAGTGACACAGCCAAAGAACAAGACAAAAACTGGTTAGAACCAACTAGATCCAAGATGGTGGAAGATTCGACTTCCAGTAGACCTCGAGCCTCATTATATGCTAATTGTAATGCATTCGCTAAATGACGTACCCACCAGTGCCATGACAGTTCTGAGGCCAACCAAAAAAGGCCAAAAGCGAGCGGTGGCCCAATTCCTAGAAATCCCTGCCCCTTCCCCTGAAATAGCTGGAATAATCCTGCTCATTAGCCTATGAAATTTACCCAGCCCATAAAAACTAACCACACCATATTTTGGGGACTCTCACCTTCTGAGATGGTCCACACTCTGTGGAGTGTGTTTCTCTCTAAATAAATCCACTTCTACCTATCACTGTGTCTCTCAGTCGACAAGACATAAAGAACCTGAGCTTCATGAGTCCTGAGACCAGCTGTGTGACCTCAATTAAAAGACAGTGGGTTTTGACCAGGTTCAACTCCCGGCATGTGGGTTCAAGTCCCACCTGAAGTGCATGGTTTCACTCTGAGTTATCAGCGTTAAGTATAATATGAGCACACATTATTTGACTAATAAACCCAGGTAGAATAACAACCTAATATAATCTACTAGATTATTAAGATTATAAAAATTACAAACTCAACCTAAGAATAAAAGTACAAGTAGATATGCAGTAAAATTGCTTGAAATCCATTATTTCATGTATATCAAGTGCAGCAATAAAACAAAACCCACATATTTAACTAAGGTTTTTATTCTGTGATTTTTTTTGAAACTTGTCTAACACACGTGTTATAAAAATAATAAACAGGGAAATAACTTGATGATGGCTAGCTTACAGCATTCATGAAACAATCCCAGTATAACTGTTAAGAATCAGTGTATCGGACTTCCCTGGTGGCGAAGTGGTTAAGAATCTGCCTGCCAGTGCAGGGGACATGGGTTCAATCCCTGGTCCAGGAAGATCCCACATGCCGCGGACCAACTAAGCCTGTGGGCCACAACTACTAAGCCTGTGCTCTAGAGCCCGCAAGCAACAACTACTGAAGCCCGCGCGCCTAGAGCCCGTGCTCCACAGCAAGAGAAGCCATCGCAATGAGAAGCTCATGCACCACAACGAAGAGTAGTCCCCACTCGCTGCAACCAGAGAAAGCCCACGAGCAAAAACGAAGACCCAACGTGGCAATCAATCAATCAGTCAATAAATAAATAAATATAAAAGAACCAGTGTATCAGGCTGACGTGATATAAAAGTTTTATGAATGGATTTTTCAACAATAGCTGAAACCAAGCAGGACTCTGTGGGACCCTCCTGGGCACAAAAGCCCTTCTGCAACCCCTGTTTCTAGGAGATAGGCTTCACTCAGCCTCCTTGACCTTCCCTGATTTCCAAAAGGCAGA
The DNA here is from genome assembly GCF_003676395.1 of Aethalodelphis obliquidens. Lineage (NCBI taxonomy): Eukaryota > Metazoa > Chordata > Mammalia > Artiodactyla > Delphinidae > Aethalodelphis > Aethalodelphis obliquidens. The sequence goes on from NW_020837962.1 coordinate 19,339,296, forward strand.
TTCAAACAGTTGCTAATTGGGGAAGGGAGGCAATGAGAAACAAGGGAGGGGCAGTCAAGAACAACAGTGCACACTTGGGGCAGGGTCCTGGTTCCTCCTCAAGGGATATACAAAACAATATCTTTGAGTGTCTTCTGCAGGAACTAAGGTCCCCATCCAGGCGGAGGATGGTAATTTCAGGCTGAGCACAAGATTCCCGTAGCACCATCGTAATACCTCACCACCAACCAATCAGAAGAAAGTTACACACCCTGCAGCCCTCACCCCAAATTTTGCCTATAAAAACTTTTCCACCAAAGCCATCAGGGGTCTTTGAGCATGAGCCACCGGTTCTCCTTGCTTGGCCCTGCAATAAACCTTTCTCTGCTCCAAACTCTGATGTGCTGGTTTGTTTGGCCTCATTGTGCATTGGGCACACTAACTTCGGTAACAAACATTTATCTTTTTCCCCCTACCTGATCCCTCCAGAATTCAGAGACTCTGACTATTCTTATTTTCATGGCAATGTGGTTACTTGCATAACTTCAGCAAGAATCCGTCTTCCTTGTGCAGAACACAATTGGAAACACTGATTATATAACCAAGGCTTTGACTGGAATGGCATATTTTAAAATGGTTCATAGAATTGTATACGACCAGACAGCTTTAAGGAACTAAGGCTGACTTTATGGAACCAATGTTTACAAACACCTCTTAGAAAAATAGGCCTGGTACCTAATTTACATAGCTCCCAGCCTTACTTACAGGTCACTTCCTGGCAGGCCCCAAAACTGTAGGATATTTTAAGGACTTCAGGAAGATAGGAATTCATCCAAATCTGTAGGTACTGCAGTTCTTGACTTGGCTTCCTAGCTTCGAAAGACTTTTAAAAGTCTGAGATTCTTATAAAATGTTCCAGCAAAGCAAACTTTTAAGAGGCCTGTGTGGTCAACTGGCATGCTTGCTGCACTTATGTAAATGATTAGGCCAAATCTTTTTTTTTTTAATAAAGAAAAATAATCTTACTTTGAGTATCTCTGATCAAAGAAGGACACGACTGTGGAGAGAAATTTTATGTTTCAACAGAAAACTGTAACACACCCTTGTGGGTTATTCAGATTTCTAGTCCTGTTCATTATCTCTGAGGTTTTATTATCTATCTGTAAACTGGTCTAGATCCTGCCCTCTTGTACATTTTATCAGTCTTCACCAAATTCTCAATTCTTTGGGTTTCCTTCAATGCCTGGTTACAACCCTCCAAGTTAACATTTCTAATTTTCTTCACACCCTCTGACTGCCCAGTTCCTCAATGGGACTCCAGGCTGTTGTGCAGTTTCCCCTTCCCTGAGGATCAGAAAAGTCCTTCCAGATGAAGCTGGTCAACTTGATGTAAACCTTTTCGAGGCTTCACCACAGCAGATCACGTGTGGGATGCCATTACCAAAGACATTCAAACTGCAAACCAGGAAATCCATCTTATTGCCATCCTCCCTCCACAACCTAAAAATGCTTCAAACTCAACGTTTAAATATCTTCTCAACTGACTGCCCTCTGGACTCAGAAAATGGGTTTAGAATCTGCTCCAACCATTAATCTTTGTTTTTCTTTTTGTTTGCTTGTTCTAACCCAAGGTCTTCTTTCCTACTGCAGATTGCCTACTTCTCACCTTCTCAGCTGAGTCTTCTCTCTGCAGCAATCAACCAGCTCCTTGCTTGTGAAACTTCTTGGGAAGTTTCAACTGGGGGAATGTGGGGACTGACAACCCAAAAGAAATGGTCAAAATTACTTCAAAATGAAAACATCTGATTTCTAATAGATGCAGAAAGAAATCTCATTGGAAATTCCCTCCTCTGCCTAAGGCAGAGCTCTAGAAGAGTAGCTGCCACAAACTGCCCTTGGGGAGGTCTCCAGTCAGGGAGGTGACTGACCTTGGGCACAGGACATCCAAAAACACTATATCAACAAGCCTCAGTCCTGCCCCTCCCCTTTATGAAACTGGCAATATAAACCCTTTCCCTCTGGCTGTTTGGGTAGCTGCTCTCCTTACAGAGCACTCCCACATGGGTAATAAACTTTTTTCCTGTTAATCTGTCTACTGTCAATTACTTCAGATGTAAATTTATGCTGGAAAAGTTTTTCTCTCAGCAGCACAATCATCGGGTCTGGCCATCTTTCTCCAACAGATGAAGTCCTTCCAGCAGGGACCCCGTCTTTCACCTTTGTCTCTGTGGTAGCTAAGTCAATGCCACGCCTACAGTTTGTGCTCAGTGAATGTTTGATCAAAGAATTACTGCCCCATGATCATTAATGCAGAAAATTATCAGAACCACCACCAATTTCTCTGGGCTCCAACTACACTTGAGTTCCACAGTTTTTTTCTATTTCATAGTTTGTGTCTTCAACCAAGCATCTACACTGAAAGTTACTCTGGTTGACAGTCACTTGGTTGTGTATTAGAATCTTTGGAGAAATTTACAAAATATCAATGCCTGGAACTTGCTTCAGAAATTCTAGTTTTGGAAATTCCCTGGCGGTCCACTGCAGGAGGCATGGGTTTGCTCCCTGGTCAGGAAACTAAGGTCCTGAATGCCGTGCAGCGTGGCCAAAAAAAGAAAAAGAAAAAATAATAATAAAACTAAAGAAAGAAAAAAAAGAAATTCTAGTGTTTTTTTTGGTTTTTTTTTGTTTTTTGTTTTTTGTTTGCGGTATGCGGGCCTCTCACTGTTGTGGCCTCTCCCGCCGCGGAGCACAGGCTCCGGACGCGCAGGCTCAGCGGCCATGGCTCACAGGCGCAGCCGCTCCGCGGCATGTGGGATCTTCCCAAACTGGGGCACAAACCCGCATCCCCTGCATTGGCAGGCGGACTCTCAACCACTGCGCCACCAGGGAAGCCCAGAAATTCTAGTTTTATTGGTCTGAAGTATGACTTGAGGAGACCACAGCTGCCTGCCCACCCAGCAGCCCCTGAGCACCTCAGCACTTGCTGAGACAGGAAGGGGGCAGGGCATAACCTTTAAAAGAATGACAGCCATCAAGGACACAACATAAACTGGTTAGAACCAACCAGCTCCAAGATGGTGGACGAGTTGACTTCCACTAGACCTTGAGCCTCAGTATAGGCTCACTGTAATACAACATGCTAAATAACACATCCACAGGCGCCATGACAGTTCCAAGGCCAACCATAAAGGTCACAAAGTGGACAGTGGCCCAATTCCTGGAAATTCCCATCCTTTCCCCAAAATAGTTGTAATACTCCTCCCACTCATTAGCCTATGAAATTACCCACCCCTATAAAAACTGACAACCCCGTACCCTGGTGCCTCTCACCTTCTGAGATGGCTTACACTCTGTCTATGGAGTGTGTATCTCCCTGAATAAACTTCCTTTTTTAAAAAATTAATTAGTTTATTTATTTTTGGCTACATTGGATCTTTGTTGCTGCGCACGGATTCTTCTCTAGTTGCGGCGAGCAGGGGCTACTCTTTGTTGCGGTACATAGGCTTCTCATTGAGGTGGCTTCTCTTGTTGCAGAGCACAGGCTCTAGGTGCACGGGCTTCAGTAGTTGTGGCATGTGGGCTCAGTAGTTGTGGCCTGTGGGCTCTAGAGTGCAGGCTTAGTAGTTATGGCACACGGGCTTAGTTGCTCCGCGGCACGTGGGATATTCCCAGACCAGGGCTCAAACCCATGTCCCCTGCATTGGCAGGCAGATTCTTAACCACTGCGCCACCAGGGAAGTCCCCGAATAAACTTTCTTATTACTTTACTATGGCTCACTCTTGAATTCTTTCCTGCGCAAAGCCAAGAACCCACACTCAGTGGCCATCCCCCGTCCCAGGAACTCACCTGAGACCTGGGACATGACCATCCTCTCTGGCCCCACTTTCTTTCCTGCGACACTGCCACTTACTTCACCTTCACGGCCTTTCCCTCTGTCCCTGCCGAGCCAGACTCAATGCCCATGATCATTAAGGTGCCACCACCCGCACTTCAGAGTTTTGTATGGCATCTCCCTTCCCCTGGGGTTGGAACAGGCCAGTAAGGGTGCTGAGCACGCCTGAATCCTTCCTGAGAGTCTCTGCAGAAACCTAGGAGGGGGCTTCCCTAGTAGCGCAGTGGTTGAGAGTCCACCTGCCGATGCAGGGGACACGGGTTCGTGCCCCGGTCCGGGAAGATCCCACCTGCCGCGGAGTGGCTGGGCCCGTGAGCCATGGCCGCTGAGCTTGCGCGTCCGGAGCCTGTGCTCTGCAACAGGAGAGGCCACAACAGTGAGAGGTCCGCGTACCGCAAAAAAAAAAACAAACCAAAAAAAAACAAACTAGGAGGGACAGAGAACTGGGGACAAAGGAAGCCACCCTAGAGTGGCCAAAGGAGCCCTTCAGTCTCTCAGGACAAGACCTGAAGGTTCTAATTTTAAGACTTAAACCACTTTCATAAGCAAACAAACAAAAAGGAGTTTTTGGCCTCGACAGATCAAATAAGCTCAATGAAGCAGGAAACTATCTGGCAGTAAGCAAAAAACCAATAACCAGAATTTGGCCCTAAGGACTGCTCCTACCTGCAGTGCCAGTTCACCACTGTGGGAGGTGGAAGCCAGACACAGGGGTGCATGCTGTCCCAGAAGCAGGATGGGAGGCAGGAACGGCAGTGAAGGAGACACCTACTGGCTCCCACAGTGGGAGGACTCTCCTGCAACTGACCTCAGCTCTGGTGCCAAAACAGGTCCTTCCACAGAAGTTCATTCACACTTATGGCTGACTTCTTGGCATCAACTGCCAGGCCTCATGCCTTCTGGGCTAAAATGTTGTATGTAAGTCCCAGGTTCCAGATGAGAAACTGAGGCTCGTGTATGAGCACACGGTCCATGTGGAACTGAACGCAGGCCATCTTTCCTGATGTCCAAGACAAAGACGTTCTTGGGTCAGACCATTCACAGAGACACACAGGATCCCAAGCGACCTGGGGAACATGACAACACCAAACCAAATCCAGCAAGCCAAACTACTGAGTCCGCAAAGTCCTATGCAAGACAGGACTGTACTGTCAGAAAAAATTAATAAAGGTTACACTAGAAGAAAAATGAACTTGTCTGGTCTGCTCAGCTCTTGGCCATCCATCCCATCTTCTCAGAACGACAGTCTTCACACCCCCTCCAGCAGTTCAGACCAAGAAACTGGCCCCATCGCTTCTCTGTCTGCTCGCTTATCTGACCTGGGCTTTCCCTTTCCTACCTCTCTTTTTCTTCTCCTTCCGTGCCTTCTAAAGAGATACTCAAACATAATTAAACTGCTTTGAACAATGGAAGCATTATTTCTTTGTAAGAGGTTTGAGCTGTCAAAGTCTCTCTTTGGAACAGGAAATGGGAAAAATAACAGGACCATCATTCCCAAAGGCCCCCACCTCATACAAACACTACCGTGTCCTCTGCGGGGCTAGAGCTGGAAATTCTGTATTATATGGAACCAGCAGGTGTTAAGAAGTGAACCCTGTCGGATACTCTGTCAATCCGCAGGTGGAAAACAGTTCATGCAGGACATCAAGACTAACAGGGGTTCACTCTCATTCTCTGCTAACAAAGGAAAACAGGCAGATAACAAATGAAGATTTTAAACAACAAAGCCCTGTCCCCATTTTAAGGTCAAGACAGAAAATAAGAATGAGGCTGCACTCATCATGTTTAATGAGAAAGGCTGTGTCTCTGAGCTCAGCCTAAGAAAACTTCCTGTGGATGGAGCTGTCATTAAAAAAAAAATTTTTTTTAACCATTTCCTGCCAAAAGAGCAAAACCCTTTCTTTGAGCAAACTGAAAAGGTATATATTTTTAAAGATCTTTCATTGCATGCCACCAAATGAAAGTTGTCATTTATACTTTAAGGAGGCTGTCTTCTTTTTCCCCACTTTGAGCTGTGAAACTAGGGCAATAATATGAAGCACTGATGGGTAGATAAAGAGAGGCCTTTCTTGGGACTTCCCTGGTGGTGCAGTGGTTAATACTCTGCACTCCCAAAGCAGGGAGGTGGGTTCAATCCCTGGTCAGGGAACTAGATCCCACATGCACGCCGCAACCAAGAGTTCGCATGCCACAAACATGGAGCTGGCAAGTCACAACTAAGGAGCCCGCCTGCTGCAACTAAGACCCAGTGCAACCAAATAAATAAAATTAAATTTAAAAAAAAGAGAGAGAGAGAGAGACCTTTCTTGAAAGAACAGAAGCCAAATCTAGGAACCAAGGAAGCCCAAAAGATGTTCTTTACTGAGGAAAACTTCAGTGAATGAACTTGTTTATATCAATGTAGTTCCTGCACTACGGAGATGAAAAACAAAAGTATACCTTAGTGTGTTCCAGTCAAACAGCACCTGCCAAACTGAACAGGAGAAATGATACCTAAGGCCAGGCCCCCACAGTAACTCCTGCTGGTCTGCCTGCTCCCAGCACCTGACGCTGTGGAGGCTTCATTCCCCACAGGCCCTCTGCAGGGGCACAAGCCCTCAGACTTCCCTTAGGCAATAAATGCTCAGTGCTTGCAAGATTCTCTATGCAACTAAGCCTATCAGCTTCCAAACAGCCATTTCCCATGAGCTGCTCCGACACCCAATGGTTTAAAACTGTTGGGAACTGGCCACCCTCTCTTTCCTGGACATGTGACCTCAGCCAGCATACCCACTGCTGCTGTGGACGTGTCCACCTCTCTAGCATCAGGACTGGAGCCCTTCAGGAACCAACCTGGGGACCGACTCCACCTCCACGAGCCCCAGTGAGCAACCCTCAGATGCGCCCAGACAGGCAGAAGGGCTGCAGTTCTGGGAAAATGTGTGAGAAGGCAGGTGCAGCAATGGCACCTGCTTCCCCTCCGATTTCCAAATTGATAGTGATTTGCTTTTCACCTTACTGTTCCCGAGTTAGATGTTTCAATAACCTGCCTGATTCCTCTACCAGGGGAGGGAACAGAGTGCTGGGTGAAGACTCAGAGCAAGGCCCCCATCCAGTAAAACAGCCCCTCAGGCAGCTGGGGCCCTTGCGGTGTTTCCCTCCAGCGGGAGCACCTGTAAAGTGCGAGGCACCGTGCTCCCAAACCTGGGCTCTGCATAGCAGTGGAGACAGAGATGGCCTGTCACTCCTCACAGCCCGACTCTCTGAGCCTCGGTTCCCCCACTCTAATGGAATCTACCTGAAAGGTCCGTTGTGCAGAGTAAACGAACAAGGACATGAAATGCTCAGCATGGTCGTGGTCTCGGTCTCGCACATGGAGAAGGAACACTGAGCTGAACTGAAAGAGCTTCTGTCCTGGGCTGGCTTTGTCCAGCCCTGCTTGGCCGAACCACCCAGCTGAGCTCTAATTTCCTGCTCTGGTATCCTAAATTACAATTACTCTTTAACCACGTCAGTGCTTAAAAGCAGTAGTTTCGTGCTTCAGAAATGACGCCAGTAACGTGGCATGCAGCATCAGAAGGGAAGCTAAGCGGGAAGTGGGTGCAGGGCTGTGGTGGGGCTGCCAGCCTCCTCCGGGGTGGACCCCACCCGGCTCTGGCAGCTCACAGGCAGACCCACCTCACTTCTGTGGCCTTCGGTCCCCAGGACACTTGCATTTTCTAGCAGAGTCACAGGACCTTCCTGTTCAGCTTGAGTGGTGTTCTGCCCTAGGCCCCCAGGACATGCCCTAAGGCAGCGAAGAGGGGAGCACAGTGCTCTGTGCTGTGCGCCCAGTGCTACTCAACTGTCATCTGCTAAAAATAGCTGAGCCCATCAGCTCTTGCACAGAATACATGGCAGTCGCCAGGGCCGCTCACCGTTCTCTCTGGCTCTGTGCCTCCCTGGGCCCAGGGCAGGATGGCACACCCCCCTTCCCCTTTAGAGTTAGGGGCGGCCAAGTGACTTGCTTTGGCTAAGGAAATGTGAGCAGAGAGACCATGTCCCTTCCGCCTCAGGAGCAGCAACGGCCCACAAGGTGGAGGGAGGGTGTGTGGAGCTGGAGGCCCTGCTGGCCTGGATCCTCAGTGACCACAACAAGCAGAGGCCACACCAGACACACAGTGGGGTAAGAAATACACCAGTGACCCAGGGGTTCTGCTGCATGACCTGGTCTGCCCTGACCAACACTCAGGTCAGATCAACAACGTGCAGGCCTCAAAGGACTGAGCTCCAGGTACAGCGCTGTATACCCAGCTATCTTCAGTGTCTCCATGTGGAGTCCCACAGGCAAATCAAAACTACCATGTCCAAAACCAAATGCTTGATCTTCCACCCTCTCCCCCTCTGCTTCCATCTGCTTCCCCTCCAGTTCTCCATCTCAGCAAATACCTGTGCCCGTGGAAGACCCCCAGCAGTCATTCCTGATACCCCTTCTTGCCCCACCTCCACTTCCAATGCACACCAAGACTCCAAAACATTTCAAACCCATACACCTCTAGTCACCTCGTCTGCTGCCTCTCTGCTCCAGGCCAGCCACATATCTTGCCTAGACCAGCAGCCCTAAACTTTCTTGATTACACATTCAATCAGTAACATTTTTGGAACATGCCCTCAATAAATACATTCGTTTTAAATTAAACACATGTATAACTGGGTGGTTAATATCTGAATATGAATATAATTAGAAGTCCCAATATTTCCTCCCAGACCTTAATGACTGTGTCTCACCCACCTCCTGGGTGAACCCATCCCATTTTGGAGATCAATACCTTGGTCTTCTGAAGAGACTTCTTAAATGGAACCCCCAACCCCCGCCTGCCTGCTATACAGCCAGAGAGACCCTTTTCAAAGGCAAACTTGGTCATATCACTGTCTCACTTAAACCTTTACATGCAAGAGCATCTGAAACAGGTCCCAGGGAGACTGCCCACCTCTGACCCTCGAGCTATCAGTTACCTGCACGGGCCTAATGCTTTCCCACCTCTGAGACCAGTTCATGTCCCCAGCCCTGTGCTTCCTCCAGGTTTCAGCATCAAGGCTGCTTGCTCCAAAGTCTCCCTGGCTGTTCAATCTAATTGTGCTCTCCTCTTACAATTACTTATATATTAAGGATATTGTCCCTCTGTCTGACATTTTATATATTTCTAAAATATTTCCCTCTGTCATTTGTCTTTTTATTTGGTAAAATTTGTAATTATAAGAGAATATTAAATTTTTTTCTGTTCTTATTGTATTAGTCTTTTTCTTTATGCCTTCTTCCTCTAAGGGTATACATTCTTCTCTGACCTTGACACTGGATAAGTATTCTTAAAAAAAAAGCGAAAAGATAACCTATGGAATGGGAGAAAATATTTGCAAATGATGCAACAGACAAGGGCTTAATCTCCAAAATATACAAACAGCTCATACAACTCAACAACAAAAAAACAAACAACCCAATCGAAAATGGGCAGAAGACCTTAAAAGATATTTCTCCAAAGAAGACATACAGATGGCCAGTAGGCACATGAAAAGATGCTCGACATCACTATGAGACAAATGCAAATCAAAACTACAATGAGGTAGCACCTCACACTGGTCACAATAACCATCATTAAAACATCTACAAATAACAAATGCTGGAGAGGGTGCGGAGAAAAGGGAACCCTCCTCCCACCTGTTGGTGGGAATGTAAGTTGGTACAGCCACTATGGAAAACCGTATGGAGGTTCCTAAGAAAAATAAAAATAGAATTACCATATGATCCAGCAATCCCACTCCTGGGAACATACCTGGACAAATCTATAATTCAAAAAGATACATGCAGGACTCCCCTGGTGGCACAGTGGTTAAGAATCCGCCTGCCAATGCGGGGGACACGGGTTCAAGCCCTGGTCTGGGAAGATCCCACATACTGTGGAGCAACTAAGCCCACGTGCCACAACTACTGAACCTGTGCTCTAGAGCCTGCGAGCCACAACTATTGAGCCCACATGCCACAACTACTGAAGCCCGTATACCTAGAGCCCGTGCTCCACAGCAAGAGAAGCCACTGCAATGAGAAGCCCACGCACCACAACGAAGAGTAGCCCCTGCTCACCGCAACTAGAGAAAGCCCGCGTGCAGCAACGAAGACCCAAGGCAGCCAAAAATAAAATAAATTTATTTTTTTAAAAAAAGATACATGCACACCTGTGTTCATAGCAGCACTATTCACAATAGCCAAAACATGGAAACAACCTAAATGTCCATTGACAGATGAATGGATAAAGATGTGGTACATATATACAATGGACTGCTACTCAGCCACAAAAAAGAATGAAATAATGCCATTTGCAGCAACATGGATGAAACTAGAGATTATCATACTAAGTGAAGTCAGAAAGAGAAAGACAAATATCATATGTTATCACTTATATGTGGAATCTAAAATAGGGCACAAATGTACCTATCTAAAAAACGGAAACAGACTCATAGACATAGAGAACAGACTTGTGGTTGCCAACGGTGGGGGGGGAGGGAGAGGGATGGACTGGGAGGCTGGGGTTAGTAGATGCAAACTATCACATTTAGAATGGATCAACAACGAAGTCCTAATATATAGCACAGGGAACTATATTCAATATCCTGTGATAAAACCATGATAGAAAAGATTATAAAAAAAAGAATGTATATATGTGTAAAATTGAGTCACTTTGCTGTACAGCAGAGACTGGCACAACACTGTAAATCAACTATATTTCAATTTAAAAAAAAAATCAAAAAAAAATTTCTTATTTTTCTTTTACAGCTTTACATTTTACATTTAATCCTGGAATATATTTTGGAATATGGTGGGAAGAAGGGTTGAGTTTATATATTCCTAAATAGTTACCCAAAAGGTTTTCTCCATCTACAATGCTGCCTTGAAGAGACATTAAAATTTTATATACAAGGCTAAAGATGGTAGATTTAACTGTTCTTTCTCAAAACCCCACAAAAATGACAGTGATTTTTTTTTAAGCATAAAACCCTAGGGGCAAAGAATGAGAGGAGAGACACCCAAACTTTAGAAGCTGGAAAGCTTCCAAATTTAGTTGACACCCCCAGGAGAGTCCTAATCCAGCATGCAAAGAGATAAGGCATGTGACAGGTGGCTCCAGTGCCTGTGGAAGGGGCTCAGGCTGGGACCCAAATCAGGAGGACAATGTGAAAAATCCCTCCAGATCCTACTTCACTGATGGGGCCACTACCCCACCCCACCAAAAGACTGAAGGTTTATTCTCTACAAAAGGTAAACAGAAGGTTTCTGGACTACAGAGGGCCAGATACTCTAAAAAACAGAAGAAATACATGAAAGTTTAGAATGCAGAGAATCCCAGTCTTCTTCCTCAGTTTCCAGAGAGGTGGTGAGTTCAGGAGCAAAAAATACAGGGCAGCCTCCACACTCTGACTACCCTTCTGCTGACCTCCCAGTCCCTGGTCCCTGGCTTCCTGTTTGCAACCGTGGGAGACGTGTGTTGCTCAGAACTACTCATGACCTTGCGTCCTGCCTTCCCTAAAGGAAAACTGAGGCAGACTGATCCCAGGCAGAATTGCATTAAATCTATTTGGGAAAGAAACACCCACCATCTTTTCAATATAATGGATTCTCATCTAAAAACAAATGTATCTCTCCACTTAAACAAGTATTATTTTATGTTCTCAGTAAAGCTGAATAATTTTCTTCATAGAGATGCTATGTATTTCTTATATATTTATTCTTAGATATTATACAGTTCTTGTCTTTAATGTGAAATAGAGCTTATCCTGTTACATTTTTCTAGCTGGCTAGTTACTGGTATATAAGGAAGCTATTAATTGCTGTATATTTATTTTGCATTTAAAAATCTAACTGAGCTCCAATAGTTCTGAGAATTTTTTGGTTGATTTTTATTGGAGTTTTCCAGTTAAAAATTCATTATCTGCAAGCAAGCAATGAAACTTTTTGCTCCTCTTTATAGGTTTATCTTTTAACATTTTCTTAACTTCCCATAATATCTAGAGTATTCAGAATAATATTTTACAGTAGCAGTGAGTACAGATGAAAAGTCTTGCTTCTTCAATTGAATTTCCATTCATCTAACAAATATTTATCAGGCATCTACTATGTGCCAGGCAGTAAATAAAATGTTTGACATTTTACTTTTTATTACAATGTTGGTTGATGAGATAGATGTCTTTGATCAATATTTAATGTTAAGTGTAATAAATAGTAGACTTGTCAGTGAAACAGTAGAATATGAAGGTACAAAAGGCAGCTTTAGAAAAAACAAACGTAAGCATCTGCATTTCCATCCACTTGAGAATCTCTAAGCCTGGGGTTTCTTGTGCCGCGAATGGAGTAGAAAAGCCTCCTGCTGCACCACAGCAGGAAACAGGGTGACCAAATGCCCCAGGACCATGCCATCCTGCCCTCTGGGTCAAGGCCATTCTGAGACTCTACTGAAGTAGCTCTTGAATTCATTCTCCTTCCATTTTCATTTGACCAAAACAAAGACTCACAATGAGACAATACTGTGAGAATTTATCTTCAGTGCAAAGGGCTACAGAGCTACAGTATTTTGTGACATTTTCTGTTATTGAAACACGTAGCACTTGTAGAAACACATATTAAACAATGAAGTTCCATCTTCACCTATGTTTTGGCAAAGAATAAGAATACTGACAGGGGGGACTTCCCCGGTGGCGCAGTGGTTAAGAACCGGCCTGCCAATGCAGGGGACATGGGTTCAATCCCTGGTCCGGGAAGATCCCACAATACCTCAGAGCAACTAAGCCCACGCACCACAACTACTGAGCCCGCATGTCACAACTACTGAAGCCTGCGCGCCTACAGCCCATGCTCCGCAACAAGAGCTCGCGCACCTCATCAGAGCAGTCCCCGCTTGCTGCAACTAGACAAAGCCCGCGCGCGGCAACAAAGACCCAACGCAGCCGAAGATAAAAATAAATAAATTTATATGAATAAAAAAATACTGACAGGGAATTCCCTGGTGGTCCAGTGGTTAGGGCTCCTTGCTTCCACTGCAGGGGACACGGGTTTGATCCCTGGTCCAGGAAGTAAGACCCATCAAGCTGTGCAGTGGCAAAAAAAAGAATACAGACTATACCAAAACAGTAAGTATGAGCAAACACCCTGCCCACTGCCAGAGGGCCCTGCTCTCTGACCAAGCAATTCCATCCACTCTTAAGGACTGACCACAAAGGAGGAGAGCATCCTAGCATGTCAGGAAGGCTCTGCACAGATGTCCTCTCTGTAACACAGTCTGTGAGAGAAAAATGGAATATGCTCGCAATATGCAACAGGGATTACTTTTTCATAGCTTTATGCCCTCTCTGATAACAGATAAATGTAGAAAACTTGCAAACTGCATAAAAGCATTGAAAAGAGAATAAAAATAACCCCAAATCATATGATCCTATAGGAGCCTCTGTTAATATACTAGCATAGTATATTCTTATAAACTTGATGCCATATAAAGTTAGGATCTGTGGTGGAGATGGCCAGCAGATCTCCAGAAGTCTGTACTCACCCTTCCCTAGGGCAGAGGTGATGATGGGAAATGTCTACATTTCCAGTCAGACTACATTTCCAGCCCACCTGGGGAGCAGGCGAAGCTGAGTGAGCAGGCTCACCAGAGCAATGTGATTCTGGCAGTGTGCGTGTAGTTGTCGGTACTAATTTGGTAAAGTAGCTGGTATCAATGCTGACATGAGCTTATATTCTACATGCTATTTTTGTTTTTCGTTTACCAATAGTTCTGTTAAAGGTCACATGTTTACATATTTCAAAAAGTAAAATATAGTCTCACTGACAACTCGCCTCCATGCATTCGGATAACCACTTTTATTACATACTTATTTATCCTCCCAGCGTTTCCTTATGCAAATACATGTACATGTTCTCATCCTTCTCTTTCTCATACAAAAGGGGGACACTACACACTGTAAGCTGTTTCACACCTTGATTTTTCTCTGTCAACAATATACCCGGGCAGTCCCTCCCTGTCAATTCACACCTACGTTTCAGCCCCACAATATTTCACTGGGTTGATACATCCTAGGGCATTAAACCAGTCTCCTACCACTGGACACTGAGGCTGTTTCCAGCAGTCAGTGCACCACGAATCATCTGTACAAGTGCAATTTTGTATGTGCAAGTGCACACTGGATAGTCCCAGAATGGAAACTGTTGGATCAAAGAGTAAATGCATCTGTGATTAAGAGATTACTCTCAAATTCCTGCTTCCCTCAAAGCCTCACTAGCAAAATCGTTGTCTAAGATGCATGTGTGCCAATCTGATAGGTGAGAAATGGCATCTTGGTGTAGTTTTGATCTGATTTCTCTAATTATGAGTAAGTATGGTTGAGCACCCTTTCACATACTGAAGGGATATGGTATTTCTTTTTCTATTAATTATGCATGCCCTTTGCATATTTTCCATTGGGTTTTGATCTTTTTCTTTTCAATTCCCAGAAGCTCTTTATCTATTAAAGCAATTAGCCCCTTATCTAAATGAGTTGCAAATATTTTGTTCTTTTTTCATTAGTGATATCACGCAGATGTTCTTTGTATTCATGTTTCTGGAATTTCCGTCCTGTCTCAATGGCTTGTTACTCGGAGTTGCTGCCATCCTGCAGAACCTGAACACGGCAGCATGGTCCAGTCTCTACTCACACTCCCCTCCACAGGGCTCCTGGCACTCCTGTATGTTGTTTGTTCAGAATCAGCTCGTGTGGAACCTGAGAGAACCAGGTTGGCATTTTTACTTGGAATTTTGTTAAATGAATAATCAAACTTCGGGAGATTAGGCAGTTTATGATGCGAGCTTTCCAACTCAAGAACAAATAGGTCCTTACGTTTGTTCAAGTCTACTTCTGTGTCCTCCGAGAATGTCTGAAGTTTTCCTCTTACAGATTTTGTGTACTTCTTTCCAAGGCATTATTCCTTATAGGCATTTTTTGTTATTGACTTTATTTGGTCTTATCTTCCATTATATCTCACAACCAATTTTTGTTGCTCTGCCTCCAGTGGCTGTGTGACCCTAGGCAAGCTACCTGTCTGTGCCTTGATTTCCTCATCTGTGAAATGGGGACTACAGTACCTTGTGAGGTAGTTGTAAACATTTAAAAGTTAATACAGGGGGGCTTCCCTAGTGGTGCGGTGGTTGAGAGTCCGCCTGCCGATGCAGGGGACGCGGGTTTGTGCCCTGGTCCAGGAGGATCCCACATGCCGCAGAGCGGCTGGGCCCGTGGGCCATAGCCGCTGAGCCTGCGCGTCCGGAGCCTGTGCTCCGCAACGGGAGAGGCCACAGCAGTGAGAGGCCTGCGTACCGCAAAAAAAAAAAAAAAGTTAATACAGGGAATTCCCTGGTGGTCCAGTGGTTAGGACTAGTGCTTTCACTGTGGTGGCCCAGGTTTAATCCCTGGTCAGGGAATTAAGATCCTGAAAACCGCATGGTACAGCCAAAAAGAATAATAAAAAATAAAAAATAATTTTTATTTTTTAAAAATTTATTTTAAAAATTTGTTTATTTATTTTTGCCTGCGTTGGGTCTTCATTGATGCACATGGGCTTTTTCTAGTTGCGGCGAGTGGGGGCTGCTCTTCATTGTGGTGTACGGGCTTCTCGTTGTGGAGCACAGGCTCTAGGCATGCGGCCTTCAGTAGTTGTGGCATGCGGGCTCAGTAGTTGTGGCTCACAGGCTCTAGAGCGCACGTTCAGTAGTTGTGGCGCACAGGCTTAGTTGCTCCATGGCATGTGGGAGCTTCCCAGACCGTGTCCCCTGCATTGGCAGGTGGATCCTTAACCACTGCGCCACCAGGGAAGCCCCAAAATAAATTTTAAATAGATAAAAATAAAAGTTAAAACATGTAAAGTGCTTAAGAAAATGGTATCTGGTAAAAAGCACTCAATGTTATTTTTATTAACTCTTTCTGTGACTATCTTTATTGATTCTTTCCTTTTCTTTCTCTTCATTTCTTTTTGATTGTTCTGTCTCTACCACTCTCCTTCACTTTCCTTACCCCCATCTTCAGCAAACACCAACTTGCTTGATGCTATTTTTGAAAGACAGTGGGGCATCCAGGATACAAGACTACTGCTTTAAAAGTTCAGCAAACACAGCCTTCTTGCTCTTGAGGGACTGCAGACCAAGACCTTGAGTGTAGCCTTGGCTCTTAACAAAGGCCTCCTCAGCAACACAGACATTTAAACACAGTGAACGTGCTTAATGCTACTGAACTATACACTTAAAGGTTAAAGTGGTCAATTTTGCTTTGTATATTTTACCACAATAAATTTTTTAAAAGGCTGTCTCATTTGGGAAATTATTATAACTCCCTTTTCACTCAAGAAGCATTGTTTGCCTAGCACTAGAATTGTCAGTAGAGACAATACAAGTCTCTAAGCAAAGTAGTAAGCACCCTACCAACTAGAAACTACTTACTCTCCAGTGCTATTTTCATAGCAAAAAAGTATCTGAGAAAGTTCTGAAACCTGTAGCAATACAAAGCAAAAAAATGACTTAACAATACAGGTAATTTAATTATCTCCAAAACAAAAGTATAAAAACAAGGAAAACAAATTCACATGCAAAACAGGTGTCTCTTGCGAACTTCTTTTAAATTAACAGAGAAAGTAGATGGGGTAAGTGGACAGGGAAACAGAAACATTATACCACTCACTTTATACTTGTATAATACTGATAAACCTTGTTGAGATATTACTACAACTCCATGAAGCAGGTAAAATAGGTAACACTCCCATTTTAGAGATATGAAAACTAAGCTCACAGTTATTAATTCACTTGCTCAAGGTAAGGCCTAAGCTGAGGATGAGCTTGTGTCCTGGGCCTCTCAGTCTGGCCCACCCTTTCCATTCCACCAAATCCTCATTGGGAATGAATTAAACATTGCTAGAAATCCCAAAAGTAACTTGACCCTCAGCTCACATGGGTTTCTCCTTGGTGTTTCAGCTCACCTGACAATGCCCATAATTTCAGAGGCTGGTGGCAATAAAACCAAAAGAAGTTCTACACTGAGCAGGTGGTGACAACAACGTGGACAAGAATGAAAGCTGGGGGAAAACTTTTTTCAAAATGCTCATGTAAAAGCTCAATAATATTTATTTTGTTTTCTAAACACATTTATTGAGGTATAATTGACATAAACTGCACATATTTAGTGTATAATGTTATAAGTTTTAACCTATTAAACACTTGTGAAACCATCACCACATTCAAGATAATGAACATACCCATCACCCCAGAAGTTTCCTCTTGCCCCTTTTTATTCCTCCCTCCTGCCCCTCTCTGGTCCCCATTCCCCACCCCCAAGCAACCACAGACTTTCTATCACTACAGGTTAGTTTGAATTTGCTTGTTTTACCTAAATGAAATGGATTCTTTCACTCAGCACAATTATTTTGAGATTCATTTGTTCACTTACTCCTGTCTGTATCAATAGTTCACTCCTTTAAAAAAACTTTTTTAGAGCAGTTTTAGCTTTACAGCAGTACTGAACAGAAGGTGCATACAACACCTCCCCACTGCCAACCTCACCCACTTTTTTTTTTTTTTGGCCACACCATGTAGCATGCGGGGTCTTAGTTCCCCGACAAAGGATCGAACCCATGCCCCTTGCATTGGGAGCATGGAGTCTTAACCACTGGGCCACCAGGGAAGTCCCGTCACCCACTATTACATCCCCCACCAGTAATACATTTATTACAACTGATGAACCTCCACTGGCACATCGTCACCCACAGTCCATAGCTTCCTTTAGGATTCACTCACAGTATACATTCTAAGAGTATGGACAAATGTATAATGATACGTATCCACCACTGTAGTACCATGCAGAGTAGTTTCATTGCCCAATATATCCTCTATGTCCCAAGTTCATTCCTTTTGATTGCTGAGTAATATTCCATTGTAGGGATATATATATATATATATAATTTGTTCTTACATTCACTTGTTGGACATTTGGGTTGTTTCCAGTACTTGCTTGTTATACATTAAACCTGCTATAAACATTGTTTTTCTGTTTTCTATTTTTCTGATTTGTTTGGTATTTATCATATGCTTCTTTCTGGTTTGGGTTTAATTTGCTCTTTTTTTCTAGTATCTTAAAACAAGCTAAAGTCATTGACTACAGACCTTTCTTCTTTTCTACTGTAAGTATTTATGTTATAAACTCCCCAAGGATGCTTTAGAGGCATACATGTTTATTTTCATTCAGTTCCAACTATTGTCTAATTTCCCCTTTGATTTCTTCCTTGACTGGTGGCTTATTCAAAAGTGTGTTATTCAGTACTCAAATGTTTGGGGATTTTTCCAGACATCTTTCTATTATTGATTTCTAATTTAAATCTTTGTGGTCAGAAAACAGACTTTGCATGACATAAATTCTCTTAAATTACTGAGACTTGTTTTATGGCCTAGAATGTGGTCTATCTGGTAAATGTTCCATGTGTACTTGAAGAGAATGTGTACCTGCTATTGTTGGGGGAACTGTCAACCAAGTTAAACTGGTGAACAATGTTGGTCAAGTGTACTATATCCTTACTGATTTTCTGCTTCCTGCTTCTATCAGTTATTGAAATCTCTGATTATAATTGTGGATGTGTCTATTTTCCTTGCAGTTCTATTTCTGCTTCATGTATTCTGAAGCCCTGTCAATTATGTATTTAAATGTTTAGGACTGTTATGTCCCCTTGATTATTTTATCCCTTTGTCATTATGAAATGATCTTCTTTATCTCTGGTAATATTCTTTGCTCTGAAGTCTACTTCATCTGATATTAATATAGACACCCCAGCTACCTTCTAACTAGTGTTACCATGGTATGTATATATTTTCATTCATATAATTTTAACCTTTTTGTTTTATATTTAAAATGCCTTTCTTTGGTAGGCATCACATAGTTGGATATTGCTTTTTTTAACCAATCTGAATCATCTCTGCCTTATAATTGGGTGTTTGGCGCATCTTGCTTTTTGTTTTCTATTTGTTCCATCTATCTTTGTTCCCCTTTTCCTCTTTTTCTGCCTTCCTTTGAATTAACCAAGCATTTTTTTTATGATTTCATTTTATTTCCTTTGTTGGGTTCCTATTAACTCTTAGTTTTGTTACTTTAGTGACTGCCTTAAGGTTTACAGTATCCATCATTATCATATTGACATCCAAGTGAGATTATACCATTTCACATATAACATAAAGATCTTATAACAGTTTACTTCCATTTCTTCTCTCCTGGGCTATATCCATTTGTTGTCATGAATTTTACTTTATAGATGTTATAAACTTCACAAAGCATTGTTACTACTTTTATATAAGCAATTTTAATATAAAGATATTTAAATAATAAAAAATATAGCTTACATATTTTCTCACATAATCATTTCCAGTGTTCTTCATTCATTTGTGTAGATTCAGGTTTTCATCTGGTATAATTTTTCTTCTGCCTGAAGGACATCCTTAAACGTTTCTTAGAGTGTGGGTCTGCTGGTGATTAATTCTTTCAGCTTTCATGTGTCTGAAAACTTCTTTGTTTTTGGAAGATGTGTTCACCTGGTAAAGAATTCTAGGTGAAGTGTGGCCAAGATGGTGGAGCAGGAGAACCCTGAGCTCACCTTTTCCCACAGGCACACCAAAATCACAACTATTTACAGAACACCTGTCTATGAGAAGAACATAAAGACTAGCAGAAAAGACTTTCCAGAATTAACTGTATGAAGAAGGAACCACAATGAGACAGGTAGGAGAGGCAGACCCACACCCCAAGTAGGCAACACACTGACAGAAGGATAATCACAATTGCACATGTTTTCCCCAAGGAGTGAGGGGTCTGAGCCCCACATCAGGCACCCCAGTCCAGGGGTCCTGCACCGGAAAGATCAGCCCCCAGAACATCTCACTTTGAAGGCTAGTGGGGCTTCTATAAAGGAGAGCTAGAGAGCTACAGGAAACAGAGAGTGTGCTGTTAAAGGGTGCACACAAAATCTCACATGCTCCAAGTCCCAGCAGAGAGACAGTAATTTGAAAGTAGCCTGGGTCACACCAACTTACTAATCTTGGAAAGCATCCTGAAGAGGCAGGAGGCAACTGGGACTTCCCTTGGGGACACAGATACTGGTAGCAGCCATTTTGGGGAGCTCATTCTACCACAAGAACAGTGGCACTGGCAAGCACCATTCTGGAGTCTTCTCTCTAGCCTATTAGGGTCAGGGGCTTATCCGCCCACTAGCAGGCTGGCAACAACCCCAGGACACCGCAGGGCATGCAGCTAGATGTACCAGGACTTGGCCCCAACAACCAATGGGCCAACAGCCACTGCACGAGGCAGGACCTGGCAGTCAACCTGGCCTGGGTCCAGGCCCACCTCTCAGCATGCCCACAGTAGTAGACCCTGCCACAAAAGAAGGGCCCATGCAGCCAACATAGGGGGCACCCCTAGAGCATATAGCTCTGGTGGCCAGAGGGGAGTAGACTGCTAAGCCACACAGGACATCTCCTACATAGGGCCACTTTTCCAAGACCAGGAGACGTAACCAACCAACCTACCAAATACAGGGAAATAAACACAGAGAATTAGACAAAATGAAACAACAAAGGAATCTGTTTCAAATAAAGGAACAAGACAAAACCCTAGAAGAAGAACTGAGCAAGACGGATATAAGCAAACTACCCAACAAAGAGTTCAAGGTAATATTCATAAAGATACTTAAAGAACTTGGGGGAAGAATGGATGAACGCAGTGAGAATTTCAACAAGTTAGAAAATATAAAGAAGAATCAAACAGAGCTGACGAACATAATAACTGAAATAAAACTACACTGGAAGGAATGAACAGTGAATGAGAACAAATCAGCAAACTGGAAGACAGAGTAGTGGAACCATCCAGCCTTAACAGAAAAAAGAATTTTTAAAAATGAGCATAGTTTAATAAGAGACATCTAGGACCACATCAAGCATACTAACATTCACATTATAGGTGTCCCAAAAGGAGAAGAGAGAAAGAGGCAGAGAACTTATTCAAACAAATAATAGCTGAAAACTTCCCTAACCTGGAAAAGGAAACAGACATCCAAGTCCAGGATGCACTAAGTCCCAAACAAGGTGAATCCAAAGAGATCTACACCAAGACAAATTATAATTAAAGTGGCAAAATTAAAGATAAAGAATCTTAAAAGTAGCAAAAAAAAAAAAGGCAATTAGTTATGTGCAGGGGAACTCCCTAAGACTATCAGCTGACTTTTCAGCAGAAACTTCACAGGCCAGAAGGAAGTGGCATGATATATTCAAAGTAATGAAAAGAAAAAACTCTATATAGTAAGTCCCCTACATACAAACGAGTTCCATTGCAAGAGTCCATTCATTAAGTCCAATTTGTTCGTAAGTCCAACAAAGTTAGCCTAGGTACCCAAACACGATTGGCTATATAGTACTGTACTGCAATAGGTTTATAATAATTTTCACACAAGTAATACATAAAAAACAAACACAAAAAATAAAGAAAACACTTTTAATCTTACAGTACAGTACCTAGAAAAGTCCAGCTACATCATCACTGCTTTTATACTTCCTTCCAGATATCCTGGGCTTGAAATAAAGACACTGTACTACTGTACTCTATACACTACTGTAAAGTACACAAAAGGACAACCACTTGTAGAGGATGCATGCACGTGACAATGTATGCCAGACACATGAACTAACTTACATGACTGGACATGTGAGCACATGTTTCCATTTTTGAAAGTTCACAACTTCAAGGTTCATATATAGGGGACTTACTGCAACCAAAAATACTCTACCCAGCAGGGCTATCATTCATATTTGAAGAAGAAAGAAAATGTTCTACATATAAACAATAACTAAAAGAATTCAGCACCACTGCATTGGCATTATGAGAAATGTTAAAGGGACTTCTCTAAGCAGGATTTAAAAAAAAAAAAAAGGAAAAAACCACACAACTAGAAATATGAAAATTATGAAAGGAAAAAATCTCATTGGTAAAGGCAAACATACAGTAAATGTAGTGCATCAACCACTTATAAAGCTAGTAGGAAGGGTAAAAGACAAAAGTGGTAAAATCATCTATATCCACGATAAGTAGTTAAGGTATACACAAAACAAAAAGATGTAAAACATGATGTCAAAAAAATTAAACATGGTGGGAGAATAAAAATGCAGGGTTGTTAGACTGAATTTCAACTTAAAAGATCATCAACTTAAAATAATAACACAAGTTATTACTAACATATATTACATATGTGTCTGTAATTGTTATATATGAACATCATGGTAACCACAAACCAAAATCTTACAACTCTCTCTCTCACACACACACACACAAAGAGAAAGCAACCCAAATATAACACTAAAGATATCATCAAATCACAAAAGAGCAAAAGAAGAAGGAACAAATGAGAACTATAAAAACAATCAGAAAACATTTAACAAAATGGAAATAAGTAGGGACTTCCCTGGTGGTACAGTGGTTAAGAATCCGCCTGCCAATGCAAGGGACACGGGTTTGAGCCTGGTCCAGGAAGATCCCACATGCCGTGGAGCAACTAAGCCCATGCACCACAACTACTGAGCCTGCGCTCTAGAGCCCGCGAGCCACAACTACTGAGCCTGCATGCCATGACTACTGAAGCCCATGTGCCTAGAGCCCATGCTCCACAACAAGAGAAGCCACCACAATGAGAAGCCCACACCAACGCAACAAAGAGTAGCCCCTGCTTGCCACCACTAGAGATAGCCTGTGCACAGCAATGAGGACCCATCGCAACCAAAAATAAATAAATAAATTTATTTTAAAAAATGGCAATAAGTACATACCTATCAATAATTACTTTAAAAGTAAATGGACTAAATGCTCCAATCAAAAGGCACAGAACGGCTTAACAGACTAAAAAAAAACATGACCCATCTATATGCTGACTACTATGCTGAAGAGACTCATTTCAGATCTAAAAACACAGAGACTGAAAGTGAGGTAATGGAAAACGGTATTCCACGCAAATGGAAACAAAAAGAGAGCAGGGGCAGCAATACGTATATCAGACAAAATAGATTTTTGAACAGACTGTAACAAGAGACAAAGGACATTAAATAATGATCAAGGGATCAATCCAACAGGAAGATATAACAAATGTAAACACATATGCACCCAACATAGGAGCAACTAAATACATATAGCAAATATTAACAAACATGAAGGGAAAAACTGACAGTAACACAATAATAGTAGGGGACTTTAACACCCCACTTACATCAATGGACAGATCATCCAGAGAGGAAATCAATAAGGAAACACTGGCCTTAAGTGACACACTAGACCAGATGAACTTAAAAGATATATCAAGTCTCAATAAAGTTAAGATGGAAAGCATAGCAAGCATCCTTTCCAACCACAGTGGTATGAGAGTAGAAATCTACTACATGGAAAAAACTGCAAAAAACACAAACACACATGTGGAGGCTAAACAATATGCTTCTCAACAAACAATGGGTCACTGCAGAAATCAAAGAGGAAATTAAAAAATACCTGAAGACAAATGAAAATGGAAATACAATGATCCAAAACCTATGGGACACAGCAAGAGCAATTCTTTTTTTTTGTTTTTTTTTTTTTTTTTTTTTGCAGTACGCGGGCCTCTCACTGTTGTGGCCTCTCCCGTTGCGGAGCACAGGCTCCGGATGCGCAGGCTCAGCGGCCATGGCTCACGGGCCCAGCCGCTCCGCGGCATGTGGGATCTTCCCGGACCGGGGCACGAACCTGTGTCCCCTGCATCGGCAGGCGGACTCCCAACCACTGCGCCACCAGGGAAGCCCAAGAGCAATTCTTAAAAAGAAGTTTATAGTAATACAAGCCTACCTCAGGAAACAAGAAAAATCTAAGGAACTAGAAATAGAAGAACAAACAAAACTCATAGTTAGTAGAAGGAAAGAAAAATAAAGATCTGAGCAGAAATAAATGGAGACTTAAAACAACAGCAGAAAAGATCAATGAAACTAAGAGCTAGTTCTTTGAAAAGATAAACAAAATTGACAAACCTTTAGCCAGACTCATCAATAAAAAAAAGAGTGGGACCAAATCAATAAAATCAGAAATGAAAGAGAAGTTATAAATGACACCACAGAAATACAAAGGATCATAAAAGATTACTACAATTAAACACCAATAAAATGGACAACCCAGAATAAATGGATAAATTCCTAAAAACGTACAATCTCCTAAAACTGAATCAGAAAAAAACAGAAGATATGAACAGAATGATTACCAGTCATGAAACTGAATCAGCAAAATAAACAAAAACAAAAAACAAAACAAAACAAACTCCCAACAAAGTCCAGGATCAGATGGATTTATAGATGAATTCTACCAAACATTTAAAGAAGAATTGATATCTATCTTTCTCCAACTACTGCAAAAAAGGAAGAGTCAGGAGTGCTTCCAAACTCATTCTACAAGGCCAGCATCACCTTGGTACCAAAACCAGATGAGGATACCACAAAATAAGGAAAACAGAGGCCAATATCCCTGATGAACACTGATGTAAAAATCTTCAATAAAATATTAGCAAAATGAATTCAACAATACATCAAAAAGATCATACACCATAATCAAGTGGGATTTATCCCATGGATGCAGGGTGTTTCAATATCCAGAAATCAATGTGATACACCACATAACAAATTGAAAAATAAAAATCATATGATCATCTTAATAGATGCAGAAAAAGCTTTTGACAAAATCCAATACCCATTTATGATAAAAACTTTCACCCAAGTTGGTATAGGGGGAACATACCTCAACATAACAAAGGCCATCTATGGTAAGCCTATGCCAACATCATACAAAAAGGTGACAAGCGGAAAGCATTTCCCCTAAGATCAGGAACAAGACAAGGATGCCCACTCACCATTTTTATTCAAGATAGTACTGGAAGTCCTAGACACAGCAATCAGACAAGAAAAATGAAAAGAATCCAAGTTGGAAAGGAAGCAGTAAAACTATCACTGTTTGCATATGACATGACATTATACATAAAAAGATCCTAAAGACACCACCAAAAAACCTATCAGAACTCACCAATGAATTCAGTAAAGCTTCAGGATGCAAAATAATACAAATCTGTTGCATTTCTGTACACTAATGAACTGTCAGAAAGAGAAATTAAGAAAACAACCCCATTTACAATTGCATCAAAAAGAATAAAATATCCAGGAGTAAATCTAACCAAGGAGGGAAAAGAGCTGTACCCAGAAAACTATAATACACTGATGAAAGAAACTAAAAAGAAACAAATGGAAAGATATACCATGTTCATGGATTAGAAGAATCCCAAGACAATCCACAGATTCAATGCAATCCCTACCAAATTCCAACGGAATTTTTCACAGAACTACAACAAATAATGCCCAAATTTGTATGGAAACACAAAAGAGTCCAAAATAGCCAAAATAATTTTAAGAAAGAACAAAGCTGGAGGTATCATGCTCCATTATTTCCAACTATACTACAAAGCTATAGTAATCAATACAGTATGACAACACTGTAAATCAACTATACTTCAATTTAAAAAAAAAACAACAGTGGGACTTCCCTCGTGGTCCAGTGGGTAAGATTCCACAGTCCCAATGCAAGGTGCCTCAGTTCAATCCCTAGTCGGGGAAAAAGATCCCACATGCATGCCACAACTAAGAAGCCCACATGCCGCAACTAAAGATCCCGCATGCTGCAAGTAAACATGCTACAAGATCTCGCGTGCCGCAACTAAGACACAGTGCAGCCTAAACAAACAAAAACAAAAAAACAGTATGATACTGGCACAAAAACAGACACATGGATCAACAGAACAGAACAGCGAGCCCAGAAATAAACCCACACTTATATGGTCAATTAATCTATGACAAAGGAGGCAAGAATATATGATGGGAAAAAGAAAGCCTCTTCAATAAACGGTGTTGGGAAAACTGGAGAGCTACATGCAAAAGAAGCGAACTGGACTACTTTCTCACACTATATACAAAAATAAATTCAAAATGGATTAATGACTTAAATGTAAGACCTGAAACCATAAACTCCTAGAAGAAAACATAGGCAGTATGCTCTCTGACATCAAATAGATATAGATATATAGATATCTCCTCAGGCAAGGGAAACAAAAGGAAAAATAAACGAATAGGACTACATCCAACTAAAAAGCTTTTGCACAGTGAAGGAAACTATCAGCAAAACAAAAAGGCACCCTACTGAATGAGAGAAGATATTTGCAAACAGTGTATTTGATAAGGGGTTAACAGCCAATATGTATAAGAACTCATACAACTAAACATTAAAAAACAAACAGCCCAATTAAAAAATGGGTCAGAGGACCCACACAGATGTTTTTCCAAAGAAGATACACAGATGGCCAACAGACACATGAAAAGATGCTTAGCATCACTAATCAACAAGTAAATGCAAATGAAAACCATGAGATATCACCTCACACCTGTCAGAATGACTATCATCAAAAAAGACAACAAATAACAGATGAATGGATAATAATGTGATGCACACACACACACACACACACACACACACACACACACAAGACCATTATTCAGCCATTTAAAAAAAAAGAAATCTGGGAACTTCACTGGTGGCACAGTGGTTAAGAATCTGCCCACCAATGCAGGGGATATGGGTTTGAGCCCTGGTCTAGGAAGATCCCACATGCTGCGGAGCAACTAAGCCCAAGCACCACAACTACTGAAGCCCGTGTGCCTAGAGCCCATGCTCCGCAACAAAGAGTAGCCCCCATTTGCTGCAACTAGAAAAAGCCTGTGTGCAGCAACAAAGACCCAACACAGCCAAAAATAAACTTATTTTTTAAAAAAATGAAATCTGTCTTTTGCGACAACATGGAGGGACCTGAAGGTATTATGCTGAGATAAGTCAGACAGAGAAAGACAAATATCATATGATTTGTCTTGTATGTGGAATCTAAAGAACAGAACAAACAAAACAGAAACAGACTGATAGAGAACAAATTGGTGGCTACCAGAGGGGAGGCATGTAGGGGGATAAGTGAAATAGGTTAGGGAGATTAAGAAGTACAAACTTCCAGTAAAATAAGTAAGTCACAGGGATGAAACGTACAGCACAGGGAATATAATCAATAATACTATAACTCTGTAGGGTGAGAGATGGTAGCGACTTATCATGGTGATCATTTTGTAATGTATAAAAATACTGAATCACTATGTTGTACACCTGAAACTAATATAGTAAGTCAATTATACTTCATTTATAAGGAAAGAAAGAAGGCAGGGAGGAAGGAGAAAAAAGAAAAGAGGAAAGAAAAAAGAAAAGAGAAGAGAAAAGAAAAGAGAAAAGAGAGAATAAATTCTAGGTGGACAGAGGTTTTTTGGTTTTCTTTTTTTTTTCAGTGTTTTAAATATGCTGTTCCATGGCCTTCTTTTTTTTTATCACAAGAAATCTGCTGTCACCTGCATATTTGCTTTTCTGTACATGTCTTTCTTCCTCTGGCTGCTTTTAAGATTTTTCTCTTCATCACTGGTTTTGAGTAATTTGATTATGATGTGCCTTGGTATAGTTTTCTTCCTGGTTTTTTTTCTGTTTTGTTTTTTTTTTTTTGCGGTACGCGGGCCTCTCACTGTTGTGGCCTCTCCCGTTGTGGAGCACAGGCTCTGGATGCGCAGGCTCAGTGGCCATGGCTCACGGGCCCAGCCGCTCCGCAGCATGTGGGATCTTCCCAGACCGGGGCACAAACCCGTGTCCCTACATCGGCAGGCGGACTCTCAACCACTGCGCCACCAGGGAAGCCCCTTCTTCCTGTTTTTTGTGTGGGTGATTCACTGAGTTGAGTTTACAGTTTCCATCAAGCTTGGAAAGTTTCTGGCCATTATTCTTTCACCTATTTTTTTCTTTCTCTCCTGCTTCTGTGGGAACTCTAATTACCCATATATTAAGTTGCCTGAAGTTGTTCCACAGTTCAGTGCTACGTCTGAAAATTTTTTGATTCTTTTTTATATGTTTCATGTTGGATAACTGAATCTTTCCTTCTACAACATCTAATCTGCCATTAATGCCCCTCAGTGTATCTTTCACTTAACACACTTGTAGTTTGTCATCTTTAGAAACTTGATTTGGGTAATCTTCATATCTTCCATGACCCTACTTAACTTTTTAAACACATGGAATATAGTTGTAATAACTGTTCTAATGTCCTTTGCTGACTGTACCATCTGTGTCAGTTCTGGATTGGTTTTCATTGATTGTTTATTCTCATTACAGGTTACATTTTCCTGTCTCCTTGCACTGTGCTCCCCAACTGTAATTCATACATTTAGATACTAACCCCAGGTGCTAAGAATGTGACTGTATTTGGAGATAGAGTCTTTAAGAGGTTAAATTAAGTTAAAATTCGGTCATTAGTGGGGACTTCCCTGGTGGTCAAGTGGGTAAGACTCTGTGTTCCCAATGCAGGGGACCTGGGTTTGATCCCTGTTCAGGAAACTAGATCCTGCATGCATACCACAACTATTAAAGAGTTCGCATGCTGCAACTAAGAGTCTGCGTGCTGCAACTAAGACCCAGCGCAGCCTAAATAAATGTATGTTAAAAAGAAAAATTGGTCATTATGGTAGGCTGTAATCCAATAAGACTGGTGTCCTTATAAGAAGAAACCTGGACAGACATGCAGAGGAAAGACCATGTAAGACACAGGGAGAACATGGACATCTACAAGCCAAGGAGAGAGGCCCCAGAAGAAACCAATGCTGCCAACACACTGATCTCAGACTTCTAGCGTCCAGAATTGTGAAAAAATAAATTTCTCTCGTTTCAGTCACCCAGTATGTAGTACTTTGTTACGGCTGCCCAAGCAAACTAATACATCTGGTAATATTTGATTAGATATGAGACATTGTGAATTTTACTTTGTTGGGTGCTGGATATTTTTATGTTCCTATAAATATTGAATCTTGTTTCAGGATGCAGTGAATTGGAAACAGTTTGATTCTTCTGGGTTTTGTTTTTATGATTTGTTAGGTGGGTCCAGAGCAGTACTCTGTCTAGGGCTAATTATTTCCCATTACTGAAGCATGACATTCCTGAGTGTTCTACCCAATGTTCAGTGAATTATGGTCTTGTTAGAGGGAACTGGAACTGTTTCATCTAAACCTTTCGGGAAGTTCTCTCCCCAGCCTCAGATAGTTTCCTCACACATGTGTGCTGAGCAGCACTATGCTGAATACTCAAGGTGTAGAGATCTCCAGATTCTCCTCTGCAGATCTCCAGAGTTCTCTCTGTACCGATGTCTCTCCCTGGTCCTCTGTCCTATAAAGTGTAGGCATGTTGGTGTCCCCAGACTCTCAGCAC
The DNA here is from genome assembly GCF_003676395.1 of Aethalodelphis obliquidens. Classification (NCBI taxonomy): domain Eukaryota; kingdom Metazoa; phylum Chordata; class Mammalia; order Artiodactyla; family Delphinidae; genus Aethalodelphis; species Aethalodelphis obliquidens. Next base: position 19,368,596 of record NW_020837962.1, read on the forward strand.
CTTATCCACAGCTCAGGAAGTCCACCAGGCTCCACGTCAATTTCCTTGTCCCTGTGATACAGCGGGGAAACTCTCACGGTAGTAAGCTGGAGTTGTTGTAGGGCTCACTTTGTCACCTCTCCAGAGACTACTGTCTCTCGTTGCCAGTGGCCAGTGTTTGGAAACCTTGTTTCATGCATTTTGTCTGGATTTTGTTGTTGTTTTAGTTATTTCAGGGTAAATTCAGTCCCTGTTACTCTATCTTCAGTGGCCAGAAGTGGAAGAACTGTATTCCTATTAAAAAGTATCTATATTTAGTTTTCACCAATTCCTCTATTACTGTAACCATCAAAATTATTAAGGAAGAGTTTTTTGCTTTATTCCATTATATTAATAGATATATTTCAAAATACATCTTATATTATATATTCCATCATATATATGTGTACATACATACATATATATATATATATATATATATTCTATTATCTCATTATATTCTCTCAGAAGGAACAAAAGAGTAAATCCAAAATTCACTCCCCAAGACTAATAGGTGGACTTCTACCTAGTTTATAGGTGGAAACCTTAATAACAATCTTCAAACTCTTATTCAAACACAGTATTGGGAGTAATTTCACTGAACAGAATTAAAAGCTTTAAGGCCTTAATAAAATACACAAGTGCAATCCCATAAATTTCTTTGTTCCCAGAGAAGAAAACAAAAAGTCATGAGGATGTTGGCAGAGTTTAACAGCTGGGTGACCTACTGTGAAAAGGCCTTGTTCTCCTGACAGTGACGAGGATGTTTTATCACTATAGTATAGCTTGTTTTCAAGTGCTTCATACACAATTGTTTTACCTCCTGTTAAAAAACAAAATTCATCTGAGCAAACCTTAAAGATCTTATTGGCTTTATTCAACAATTCATCAATCGGGCAACATCTCATGTAGCAAACAGAAAGGAACTCCAAGGAGCTGTACAAAATGAAAGACTTTCACAGGGAGAAGAGAGTGGGAACAAGGAAGTTTTATGAGACAACAGAAGCGAGTTATTTATTCCACGGTCACTTTCCTTTAGGAGACAACAGGGGTCTATCAGGCAGATAACCACATTAGTGCTGACCAGGTGATTCCTGATTGACTGGTTGAAGAACCCATTTCTAGGAGAGCCGAGTCTGTAATGAAGTTAAGTCTCCGTTTGGTGATGTGGGCTTATTTAGCATAAGCAACTCCATTTTGGGTCTGTTATCTTCTTCTTAAAGCTATCTTGCTTTATTTATTTAATTTGTTTTTGGCTGCGTTGGATCTTCATTGCTGCACATGGCCTTTCTCTAGTTGCGGCAAGTGGGGGCTACTCTTCGTTGCAGTGCACAGGCTTCTCATTGCAGTGGCTTCTCTTGTTGTGGAGCATGGGCTCTAGGCGCACAGGCTCAGTAATTGTGGCATGTGGGCTCAGTAGTTGTGGCTTGCGAGCTCTAGAGCGCAGGTTCAGTAGTTGTGGCTCACGGGCTTAGTTGCTCCACGGCATGTGGGATCTTGCCAGACCAGGGCTCAAACCCGTGTCTCTTTCATTGGCAGGCAGATTGTTAACCACTGCGCCACCAGGGAAGCCCTGTTTTTCTTTATAGCACTTTACCACCTCTTGAAATTTACTGTGTATTTACATGTACCTTTTTTGCTTTCCTTCTCCTTCACGAGGAGAATGTGAGCTCCACAAGGGTTGGGACCTGTCTGACTCTGTAACATTTTATCCACAGCCTCCAGCACACACTACGTCTTCAACAAGTATTTGTTAGATGAATAAAAGAATAAACATGCAAGCAATCTTCTCAATATATGTCACACTGTTAACAGTAATTATCCAGGGGATAATGCCACTTTCTCAATTATATTCTGTGTTTTAAATCTGTATTAAGAAATCTTTTTTTACTTTTGTAATCAGGAAAAAAAACAAAATGAGAAGGGAACAGAGGGAAGAAGACAGGATCTCTCAAGGGCTGCCTTTCACCATGGCAGTTGCCATCCCTTGCGGTGGCCTCATACCTGAAGATCCCTGCCTTGGTCCCTGCAGAATCTCCCTTGTGCTTTCTGTTGAGGCTCTGGGACTATACTGGCAGGCTCCCAGCTGGCCTCCACTGGTGTAACAGTCCCTTCCTTCTGGAACCCAAAGCCAAGTATCCGATGTCCTAGAATGGCAGTCTTATTTTCCTTCCCGTAGGTTCTGCCATGACATGCCTTGTCAAGGTGTGCCGTGTTCCTAAACTGTGAACATTTCTTTTCTTTTATCTACAGAAAGCTTGGTATGCCAGGGATGCATTGACAGGATGAGTTATATCCTGTCACTGAAGTGGGAGCCTAAAAGATGAGATACTGTGAAGATAAAACAGCACAAAAAATGTCAGAGCAACAAAGGATGAATGTGAGATCAGACTAATCATCTCCAGCCACACTTGCATTTTGTCTCTTCTATAGACATAATAAAAATGCTTGAAGAAACTAACACACCACTGCAAAGCAATTATACTCCAATAAAAATGTTAAAAAAAAGATACTGCCATCTTTCTTCTTTCCCAGTGCCTAGCTTGATATCAAACAAACAATAGAAGCAAGTTAACTGTTTGTTGAATACAATAATCTATGAGCACCCAACACTGACACGGCCACTTTCAGGTAGGAACCACACGATGTTCCAGGACTAGGAATGGCACAAGTCAAACATGAAACAGTAAAGAGTCTGTGTTGTACACATTATTAGGAGAAAGAAACAGTTGAAAGTTAAAAGGCATATATCTCTTTTAGGACCCTGAACTATGGCATCCAAACGATCTGCTTCAACACTGAACATTCTTACCTTCCCATTACGAATAGTTCAGTCAATATATCTGAACCTTGGGACTTCCCTGGTGGCACAGTGGTAAAGAATGCGCCTGCCAATGCAGGGGACATGGGTTCGAGTCCTGGTTCTGGAAGATACCACATGCCGTGGAGCAACTAAGCCCGTGCACCACAACTACTGACCCTGCGCTCTAGAGTCCGCGAGCCACAACTACTGAGCCCGCATGCCACAACTACTGAAGCCCACGCACCTAGAGCCCGTGCTCCGCCAGAAGAGAAGCCACCATAATGAGAAGCCCACGCACTGCAATGAAGAGTAGTCCCTGCTTGCCACAACTAGAGGAAGTCCAAGCGCAGCAACAAAGACCCAACACAGCCAAAAATAAATAAATAAATTTATTTAAAAATATATATGTATATATATCTCTAAACCTTGTGTGGAGATCTGAAAGTGTGATAAGAACTGAAAATAACTGCAACTTTCTTTTCTTTACCCTAATGCTCAGGACAACTTTCAAGCTTTAAGGACAAACCCTAAATTGCAGCATTCCTGAGATATGCTTGTATTCCTTCATTGACACTCCTTCTCTGCCTTCATCTTTGCAAAATGAAATTCCTTCTGAAACTCCTCACACTGACACTCATCTACCCCCTTCTCTTTTTACCTTCTCAGGGCATTTCCATACCTGGTAAACAGATTACACATGATTAAGACAACTAAAGCCCATAAGTATCATCTCAAGACAAATTCTATTTAGAAACTTCTATTTGTGTACTAGCAAAACCTGAGAGGTAAGAATTCTGCCTACGTCCCACATACTCACTCTGTGTTGCCCTCCGTTCATGTTGATCTCTTCCCCACCTCCACCTCAAACCCAGCTTAACACCCCCGTCACTGGGCCATATGCAGGGCCCTCCGGGGGGCAGCTGCCCTCAGGCCCCCCAGGACCAGGCAGTACTCGGCTGTGCAGAACATACATGGCTTCTCAGACACACAGCAAGTCACAGCTGAAACGACTTCCCATGAGAACCACTTCTGTCATCCATTTTTGCAACACCGCATGTCAAAAAGAAGAGTTTCGGGCTTCCCTGGTGGCGCAGTGGTTGAGAATCTGCCTGCTAATGCAGGGGACACGGGTTCGAGCCCTGGTCTGGGAGGATCTCACATGCCGCAGAGCAACTAGGTCCGTGAGCCACAACTACTGAGCCTGCGCATCTGGAGCCTGTGCTCCACAACGAGAGGCCGCGATAGCGAGAGGCCCACGCACCGCGATGAAGAGTGGCCCCCACTTGCCACAACTAGAGATAGCCCTCGCACAGAAATGAAGACCCAACGCAGCAAAAATAAATTAATTAATTAATAAACTCCTATCCCCAAAATCTTCTTTTTTTTTTTTTGTGGTACACGGGCCTCTCACTGTTGTGGCCTCTCCCGTTGAGGAGCACAGGCTCCAGACGTGCAGGCTCAGCGACCATGGCTCACGGGCCCAGCCGCTCCACGGCATGTGGGATCTTCCTGGACTGGGGCACAAACCCGTGTCCCCTGCATCGGCAGGCGGACTCTCAACCACTGTGCCACCAGGGAAGCCCCCCCAACATCTTCTTAAAAAGAAAAAAAAAGAAGAGTCTCTGCCAAGGAGCTTGACTGTCCGTGTTAATGAGACTTTAGCAAATAATGGTAGGAAACATCTGATTAGGTTAAGGATAGAGAGGTAAGACCAGGTCCAGGTTGAGAACTGAAAGGGAAATACCTGTAGTACCTCCTCTCCCCTTGGCACAGGGCTTTGCTCTTATTCCACAGAGAAAACAGAAGCACCCAGTAGAGAACCTCCAGTGCTCCCCACACACATCTAACCACCTCCCTGCAGCTTCACAGCACCCTTGGCCTACCTCCCTGTCTGAGGACCGCTGACTTGGCCTTGGGGTACTGGGTCCCAAAGACACCACGCCACCAGCACTCGGCATCACCAGTCTTTCCCCTCCTGGACTATCCTCAGGAGCACACCAAGGCACTCTACAGCACTGGTCAGAAACTTCCTCCTACTCCAGTTACCCACCCCCTCATTTCTGTTGCCTTTTATGGCAAAACTCCTTGGAAAAGCTATCTGCATTTCTTCTCCCTACTTCTCCCTTGAGCCACTCCATCAGGCTCTTGCCTCCACCACTCAAATTAACCACACTAACAACCACTGATCCTTATGTCTCCAAATCCAATGGCAGATCACACTCTCCTCTGCAACAGGCTTTCTTCCAATAGCTCCCTTGACCCCTTCCTCCCAGCTCTCCTCTCAGCTGCCTCCCTCCAGGTCTCCTTGGTTTGAGGCTCCCCTTCTCCAGCCCCTACCTGTCCAGGGCCCAGGCTCCAGCCCTGAGATCCTGTCGTGACTCTGAACACTACCTGCAGGCTAACGTCAGATGTTGGCCCCAGCTCTCCCCTGAACTCCAACTCCTACCTATTCCACTTGCATGTTTCATAGGCACCTCCATATGCCCCAAACCAAACTCATTTCCCACAACTGCCCCATCTCAGCACATGGCAGCTCCACTCTTCCACTGCTCAGAAGAGAACTGGTGAATCCTGTGACTCTCCTCGCTCTTTCTTACTAATCCATCAGCAAATCCTGTTGACACCTCCTTGGAAACAGATCCAGAATGCAACATTTCTCACCTCCACAGCTACCCCAGGCCCAAGTCCCCATCATCTGTTGCCTGGATGACTTCTAGCAGGTCCCCCTGCTCCTGCTGCCCTTCCAGTCTGTCTTCATCCCAGCGATCAGAGTGACATGTCAATGACATACATCATACCCAGGCACTCCTCCACTCTAAAGCAGCCAGTGGCTTCCATTCAAATGTCCCCTTATGAGAAAGGCCTCCTGTATACATGCCTCAGTTGCTCCTTACCGGCCCTACTTTCCTCCTCAAGCCCTGAGCACCTGACACAGCACATACTTGTTCGCTTGTCACCTGCCTCTGCCACCAGAAGGTAAAGTCCACAAGACATGACCCACATCCACTGCTGCAGCCTCAGCACTTAGAAGAGTTACTGTACATACATCAAACTTTGCTAAATGAACAGGTGAAAAAAAAGTGTTGAATAACCAAAAAGTATTGCTTAAAAACGTTCTATTACCAACAGATGTGTTAACTGATCATGATGACAACTACATGCATGACAACTGGCTGAGAAGACATACTGTAATAGTTTGGGGGCAGGGACTTCCCCGGTGGTCCAGTGGGTAAGACTCCGTGCTCCCAATGCAGGGGGCCCAGGTTCCATCCCTGGTGGAGGAACTAGATCCCACATGCATGCCACAAATAAGAGTTCGCATGCCATAACTAAGAAGCCTGCATGCCACAACTAAAGGTCCTGTGTGCCACAATGAAGATTCAGCACAGCCAAAATAAATAAATAATAAGTTAATTAATTAACTAAAAAAATTGGGGGGCAGAAAGGGAGGGAGGGTACATTCTTCTTGACCTAAGTTAACAGAGCTTTCTCAATACTCCAACAAATAACACTAGCAATAATATTGGGGATGACCAAGATGCCACTGACTGAGTGCTCACTGTGTGCCTGGCTCTTTCATACACTGGACCCTCACCCCAATCCTATAAGGAAGATATTTTTATCCCCACATTATAGAGGAAGAAACAAACTCATAGTTAAGCAACTCACCCCAAGCCACAAACCTGAAAACACTCACTTGAGACTCAGTTTCCATTCAAGCTTTCCCCTAAAATATCAAACAATACTAAGATGGGCACCAAGCCTAAACAACGGGTCCTTCTACTAACTGGACACCTCAGGCTGGGTTTCCTGGCATCACACTTCCCTGTGTCAGCAGCCCGTGTCCTCAGTGACACTCCAGACCCTGGCCCTCAGTTCAGGAAGAGACAAATGACCTACCCACTCTCCATGTGGACACCCAAGTTCTGTGGCATCACGTCCAGGTGAAAAGCATTGACTTAATCTGTCAGTTTTCAAGATAACATTGCAGTTAAAGTTTTCCCGTAGACTGCATTTTGGAAGGAAAAGTGCTCTAGTGGGAGGAGGAGGAGGATCATGAGTCTGGAAAGGCATCCTGTCTCCACTGCTGTCAGCAGAACCCTGAGAAGATGACCCATCTTCTAAGCCTCTTTCCAAGGTTACCTCTGTGATACGTATCTTCTGGAGATTTTAATCTCCTGCATTTGAGCAGTGTATGCTCAACATTACTGTAGAAGACAGACACTCCCTTGAGAAGGGAGAGTATATGCTGGCTGAAAGGAACTGGGAAACAAGCAGAGATACAGGACACTAATCTCACCAAAAAGGTGTGAAGTCCCAGGGTCCCGGGTCCAGGGCTGGAATGTGTCCCTGATAAGATAAACTACAACTGGGAAGAGAGGGACCAAGTTGGGGGCCCCATTTGAGGCACCATAACAAAGCCTGCCCCCCTGCTTGTCATGGTCCAGGCACAGACTCTACTCTGGGGAGTGGGAGGAGAAGGGGGATGGAGAAAAGCAGACTTTAAGGACAAAAGCTAGCTCCGAGACAGACATTCACCTTGGTCACCCGCCTTTCTAGGTTATGGTGAAGCCATCAGCAGCCCTGCATGAAGTTCCTTCTTTTGGATCAAGAAGGAACCAAGGGTGATGCCTGAGTTCTTCTGTATTTACAAAGGTCATCGGCTGTGAAATCTCCCAGGCGGTCCACTGATCTCCGTTATCTGGCAGACCGGGCCTGTGAGTTGACAGTCAAAGGACAGTCTAGTTGACTGAAACAGAGACCTATACATCTCATTACTGCCTCCTTAGGCCCAATTTAGACCACTTATGCCTTTATTGCATATTGCCAAGAACTCCAAGATTACAGAAAAGAAAATGAAAGGCCCACAGAATCCCTCACTTGCCTCCTTGTACCAGACATACGCAAAGCAAAAATAGTATCCAGTCCCTCCTCTTATAGAGTACACAGTTGACATGTAAGTCAGATAAACATTTACCTTCAAAAATAACCCTTTAGGGCTTCCCTGGTGGCACAGTGGTTGAGAGTCCGCCTGCCGATGCAGGGGACATGGGTTTGTGCCCCGGTCCGGGAAGATCCCACATGCCGCGGAGAAGCTGGGCCCGTGAGCCATGGCCGCTGA
>NW_020837962.1:19376638-19429595 GCF_003676395.1 Aethalodelphis obliquidens
ATATATATATATATATATATATATATATATATATATATATATATATGAATCACTTTGCTGTACAACTGAAACACAACATTGTAAATCAACTATACTTCAATTAAAACACACACACACACACACACACACACACACACACACACACAGACTTCCCTGGTGGTCCAGGGGTTAAGAATCCGCCTTCCAATGCAGGGGACACGGGTTCGATCCCTGGTCAGGGAACTAAGATCCCACATGCCCTGGGGCAATTAAGCCCGCACACCACAACTACTGAGCCCACAAGCCGCAACTAGAGAGAAGCCCACGTGCCCCAACTAAGACCCAAGGCAGCCAAATAAATAAATAAATAAAATTAAAAACACACACACAAACTGGTTTTGGTTTTGTTTTCCCTCCAAGGTTGTTGTTTTCATCTGAATTAGTTGCCAGCAACATTTAAAAAGTTAGAGATCACAGATGCAGGCTTACACCCAGCTTACTCTTCAGGAAAGACTGGAAGATCTGGCTGTCCTGGAACCACATTCCTGCTGGGGAGCAACAGGAGAGACTGCAGTAGCTGCTGCCCCCTTCAGATAGAACACGTTCTCTCCATCCTGGCCTCCCAGAATAATAAACAAAAAAAGGTTTACTTTGGGAAAAAATATTTTTTTATTTAAGAAAAAATCCACTTTGTGTGTGTGTGTGTGTGTGTGTGTGTGTGTGTACTAGAGCAAGAAAAAAGGGGAAAAAAGTATAAGTATATAAAATAGGAAACAAGACTAGAGAACAGCCCCAGGTACAGAGGAAAAAGCTAGATATAAAAGATGATTTACTATAAACATATAAATAACCAAAACCGAACCCAGGAAGAGAGAGCAAATCTAAGAAACTATAATAGTTATCAAAGTGCTATATTCTAAAAAAAGGCACCACACTTAGGTAGTTTTACAGGTGAATTCTACCAAAATTTAAAGAAAGAGATCATTTCAAAAGTGTTTAAACTGGCTAAAGAAGAGAAAGAGAAAACTTTTAATAAAGCTATAGAAAACACTAAAACAACTTGGTAAAGACGGCATTGAACAAGAAAATTACAGACTAGTCTCACAAATAATGGTGTAAAATATTAATAAATAGAATCTGTCTACACCATAAGAGTTATCATTGGGCTTCCCTGGTGGCACAGTGGTTGGGAGTCCGCCTGCCGATGCAGGGGACGCGGGTTCATGCCCCGGTCCAGGAAGATCCCACATGCCGCGGAGCGGCTGGGCCCGTGAGCCATGGCCGCTGAGCCTGCACGTCCAGAGCCTGTGCTCTAAAGAGGGAGAGGGAAAAAAAAGGAAGGGGCCCCCAACCCAAAAAAAAAAAAAAAAAAAAGAGTTATCATTGATGACTCAATAATGATGATTCAATAAGATAAAATGATGATTCAATATTATAAAATCTATTACTACAACTCAGCATACTAACAAGTCAAGAGACAAAATTTATATGATAATTTCACAGATGCTAAAACAGCATTTGATAAAATTCAACAACCATTTTTGACTTAAAAAATGACAAAACAGCAACACACCCCTTACTAAAATAACTAACGTGGCACAAATACTAAAAGAACTCTCTTTAAAGTCAGGATACCCAGTATCATCCCTATTATTCAACCTCGTTCTGGAAATACAATGTAACCAAAAAAGAGAAAGAAACAAAAGACATAAGAAAGTAGAAAACGAGACAAAATTCTTATTATTTGCAGCTGACATGATAGTATACCTGGAAAATTCGAGAAACAACTGCAAAAACTACTTGAAACTAAGATTATGTAAGTTGCTAGTTACAGAAGTAATAAATACAACCAGTTACAATATGTAATATAAGAAAATATTCTATTTTCAATAACAACAGAAAGATAAAATAACTAGGAATAAACTTAAGAAATGTACAGGATTTTAAAACTGACTTAAAAAGACATTTCTGAGACAGGGAAATGTATGTGTAGACTGGATATTAGATAATATTAAATTAATTACAGATTATAAATTGTTAATTTTGACACAATATGATAATAGCTTTGGGGTTAGATATATTTCAAAAAGTCCTTATTTGTTCGTGATATACTGCGAAATATTTATGGATGAAATCATTTGCTTTAAAATAGCCTAGTCCCCCACCATACTAAAAATGGAGGGGAGGAGGAAGAGATGATTCAAGATTGGCAAAACATGGAAAACTATTGACTATTCATTATATTATATTATACTGTCTCCTCTACTTTTGTATATTTGAACACGTGCACCATAGAAAGTTAAAAGAAATGTGCAGGAGGACCCAAACAAAGGCGGATCATTAAAGACGTAAATAATCCCAAAGATGTATAACGAGCTTAGAAAAACACACAAAAATTGCCACCTAACCATTAAGAAATGCAAATTAAAGTTACAAATCAGATGTCATTTTCATCAATCAAGTAGAAAAAGATCAAAATATCTGGTAATGTTCACTATTGGGGGGCAGGCAACTGACACTACTGGAGGGCGTGTCAGTACAACTTCTTGGGAGTGCACTTTGGCCTTTGCTTTCAAAGTCATAAACACACATCCCTTGGCTCAGCAATTCCAATTCTAGGTATCTATTCTAGATATTCATTCACCAAGTATTTTCTCCCACCTACTATGTGCCAGGCCCTGGAGACAGACGCTGAGAGAAAAATTGTCCCTGCTCTCAGAGGGCTTCCGTTCTCGTGAAGGAGACTACCCACAAAGCAAGTCAAGTGTGCAGGCAATCACACCGTCAGCTAAGGCAGCGGTCCCCAACCTTTCTGGCACCAGGCACCAGTTTCATGGAAGACAGTTTTTCCACGGAAAGGAGGGGGATGGTTTCAGGCAGTAATGTGAGTGATGGGCGGGGATGGTTCAGGTGGTAATGCGAGTAATGGGGAGTGATGGGGAGCGGAAGATGAAGCTTCGCCTGGCCTCCCGCTGCTCTGCTCACCTGCTGTGTGGCCTGGGGACCACAGGGGACCCCTGAGCTAAGGGATAAGTGCGATGAAGAAACAAGTAAACAGAATAGGGGGGTTGGGGGCGGCAGGAAGGCTATTTTGGATGTGCTGGTCTGGGAAGGCCTCTCTGAAGAGGTGACAGTAAAGCAGAGACCTGGTTGAAGGAGAAGACGCAGCAGGAGAACATCCAGGAGAGCATTTCAGGCAATAGGGAAGGAAGCCATGGGCTGACACACAAATTTGGCCTTCCCGCCCTCTGCTTTTCTTTTTATTCCTGTAACAGCCTTTTGTTTATCCAAAGGATATGGCACCACTTGAATGTCTCTCTTTGTCTTCAACTCAAAAATAAAAATAATCAGATCCTTTTAATACAGTACATCTTTCAAGGAAGGTGCCAGGCCAGCACTGTTTCCCCAAACATTGTGCATCACAACTTGATTTCTTCAGAGGAAGAGTTCCCAACCTATCTAAGTGCTATGTCAAGCTTGTTACTAAAAGTGCATTAAAGCCAGTTGTGAGTTTTTAATGCAGATAAACCTTTCCACAGAACAGCTTAGTTTCACAAAAGATACTCACCAGTTGCTAGATAATTTTACACAAAAACAAAAATATTGTCGGTCCCTGAACTTCTGGCAGGACTGGGAACCACTGACTTAGAGAGGTATATAGTTTAATTTCATGATCTTTCAGGCAATGCAGTTGATGTTTTTAGGGGCTATTTGGATAAATATTTTACACGGAAGTGGCCAGTGTCAATTAAGGGCATTCCAGTTGACCCCAAAATAAGTGACTCTGCTACAACACCTGAGAACATTACATACTAACTTCTTCAAACACCACTGAAACATCAAGACTTCAAAACTGCCATGAGTGATACGTTCTACAAACAGCCAGACTATGGGGAGAGACTTGCCCGCGTGAAATATGCCCCTATCCCAACTGTGAGATTAATTTAACATAAACGCATTCATCTCCCCAAAGGGAGACCGAAAATAACCAGGTGACTTCCGGACGGGACGGAGATTCCCAAGGAGACGACTCCTGCGGACACATTCCACCTACCACCAGTCAGCTGCTCGCGAACGCCGGGCTTCCCCCCACCCCCTCGACAGCCAAGGATGCGGTGCACCCCATGTCCCTGCACACGGCCGACCCCTCAACCGTCCCCGAAGGACCGGCAGCTTCGAGCAGAGGGTGCCGCGGAGACTCAGGCACCGGTGAGCTGCCCACCCGGCGAGAGGGACGATGGGTCGGAGTCGGACGCAGAGCAGGTCGGAGCGGAGTCGGCGCTCCCGGGCGTCCAGGAGCTCGCCACCCTCGTCGAGAGGCGCTCACCTGCCGGTCACTGGAGGGCCCCCCCAGGCCCGCCCGAGAAGGAAGGGGGCGCGGGGGCCAGAGGGGGACCACGGGGGAGGCACCCGGGGACGCCCGGAGAGGGTCGGGGGGCGCGCGGGGTGGAGGGCAAGTAGCTCCGGAGGGTTGTGGGTCCCGGGCCGCCTCCGCCGCTCCTCACCTGCCCAGCGCCCGCTTCATGCCTGCGTCGGCGGCGCAGCGCGGCTCGGCCGGCCCGGGGCCCGCCAGGTACAGGTTCTGCTTCAGGCGGCAGTCGGCGTCCAGCGCCGCGGCGGCCGAGCCGGCGGAGGACGAGCCCGAGGCGGCGTGGCGCTCATGCTCCAGGGCGACTGACTCGGTCCGCTTCCTCATCCCGTGGCCAGCACCGCCGGCCTCACCCTCGCCCCGGGCCTCGCCACCCGCCGCCGCTCAGGGGAGCAGCCGCTCAGGTGAGCCACCACCGCCGCCGCCGCTTGGAGCCCGCCGCCCTGACGTCCCTGCCGGCCGGGGTCGGGGCGGGGCCGGCGGCCTCCCTGCGCTGATTGGCCAGCGCTGAGTGGCTGTAGGCGGGTACGCCGGCCGGGGCCCCCTACCCGGCGCCCGGCGCGCCCAACATCCCCAGCGGCGATCGCAGCCATCTTGGACACGGGCAAACGAAGCCGCAAGGCGCGTCACCGTTCGGGCGCGGCTGTCTGGCGGAGTAGCGCTGGGCAGGGGTCGGGCTAGGTCAGACACGAGGCCGCCTGGTGCCCACTGCAGCGGCCCAAAGGGTACTCCGCGCATATCCCCGGCTCTCTGACTCCCCCCAACAGTGGAAACCCCCGAAAAGGTTTTATAAGAATTTACACAACAAAAAGAAAAAGGTGACATGACAATTCTGTCCTAATAATGATTTATAACTATTTTCCCACAAGGACTTTTCTTTAAAAAATATGTGATCTGGTAGTTTTGTTTTTTAATTTGAAACAGAAATGTATAGATATTTCTTTTTTTTTTTCTTTTGGGCCGAACGTTTGAAAACTGAGCTGCTTAAAATTTTTACTTTTTTAAAAAAACAGTATTAGATTCTAGATTTTTATAAAGCAGAACTAGCTGTTGGGGGAAGAATCCATTTCACAAATTCCCACTTGTGAAACACAAATTAAGTACTAATTCAACCCATCCTAAAAACAGAAAGGAAAGAGCAGTTTCACCTATTCAGTTTTATAGCTTTGGCTTTCTTTAATATGGCATTATTTTATTTTTTTTACAAATGATGTACAACCAAGAGATTCGCTTATTTATTCCAAAGTAACTTGTAATTTCAACATTTGTGCCAGTGAAAACTATTGGCAACTGATAACTTAAGATCAATTAGAAACGTCTTTAGAAATTCAATAGCTCCTTATATTAGCTTTGTAATGATACTTAGAAATTGCAAAAGAATTTCACTGACCATATTACTAAATATCACAACCAGCATTCATATTTGTCCAAATATACTTTTGGTGAATTCTTTAAAGTAATGTAGAAGCACATACTGGAGACTGGGAATCCAGAAAATAAAATGTAAAACATTTTTTTACTCTATCACTCACTAAATCCTTTCCAATCAATAGAAAAACAAAAAAGCTAGGAAGGGAGGGCTGGAAAGAAGAGAGTAAGGGGTACTGAGTCTTTCTTGCTGGTATTAGGCCTTGCTCCAGTCCTCAACTCTTGGTCCACACTCACTCTATAAGTAATCTTATCCAGGCTCTAATCTTACCCAGGTCACCCTACAATGGGGACACCTACATTTGTATCTCCAGTCCACACCTCTTCCTTGAACTCCAGGCTCCTCTATCCAGTGGTCTACTCATCCACTCTGACATCCAACAGGCACCTAAAATCATGTTCAAAGCTGAGCTCTCAGCTCTTCTCCCACCCCAGCTCCATCCATAACCTTCCCCACCTCCAGAATGCTCCCAGCTCCATCCATAGCCTTCCCCACCTCCAGAATGCTAAGTCCATCCTTACAGTTCCTCAGGCCAAAGCCTTTGAGTCATCCTTGATTCCTCCCTTCTCATGACACAGAAGGTCTATCACCAAGCCTGGTCAGCTTTCCTTTCAAAATCTATCCAGGATCAACCACTTCTCACCACCTCCACCATGGGCCAAAGTGCCATAATCCCTCACTTGGATTCTTATAATAGCCTAAATGGTCTCCTGCCTCACTTCTGTCTACTTAATCCAGTGGCCACAAAGGTCTTTTTAAAAACTCTAGATCCAGTTCTGTCACTTATTTGCTCAAAACACTTCAATGGCTCCCCACCTCGTGGAAAATAAAACCGAAAGCTTATGAAATGGGCCAACGGGCCTACTTGACTTGGCCTCAGCCACTGCTCAGCCCTCACTCTGTTCTCAGCCACCAGCCTCTCTCTAGCTCACCCTGCTCCAGTATCACTGCCTCCTTGCTGAGGCAGGGGCCCCAGGGTGTGGGTGGCATGTACATGAGTCATCATATCCACATGGCTAACTCCCTTCCACTTTAGGTCTGTGCCTTCTCTGAACACTAACTCGAAACCTTCAGGCCCTCTCACTGTCACAGTTCACCTTCCCTGACTTACACTCTTTTTTTTTTTAATTTTTATTGGAGTATAGTTGCTTTACACCATTGTGTTAGTTTCTGCTGTACAGCAAGATGAATCAGTTAGAGGTATACATATATCCACTCTTTTTTAGATTTCCTTCCCATTTAGGTCACCACAGATCATTGAGCAGAGTTCCCCATGCTAAACAACAGGTTCTCATTAGTTATCTATTTTATACATATATGCCCTGACTATTTTATACATATATGCCCTGACTTACACTCTTCTTAGCACTTTTCACCAATATATTTGTCATCAGTATATCTGTATCTGCGTATTGCTGTTTCCCACACTAGAACTTAGACTCTGACGGCAGGGACTTTGCTGCTTTATCTTCAGTGTCTAGAACAATGCTGAATATGCACTTCATAAATATCTGCTGAAGGAATAATGAATCATCACAAACCCCCAGAAGTGGGTACTACTGCCCCCACTGTATAGGTAAGGAAGTGAGTCTCAGGCCTGAGGTCTGAAATTGAAAAGGTTTATGGCAAAGAAAGGTTGTGGATACCGGTGTTCCTTGGATTACACTATAGAATTGTGTATTTGATAAAAACACTTAGCTAAATTATCCATTACTGTAGAGCTGGGAAGGAAAGGTCACTCAACGTAAGGATAAGATTCAGAGGCTTCGTAGACCATTCCCAGGCTCATTTCTCAGACCACACATCTACTGTATCTATACTTGCAAAAGAGGAACAAAGTTTCTAGGGTTAGATAGAATGGATCCAAGTAACGTTGTTTGTTTATTTTATTTATTTATTGGCCGCTTGGCATGTGGGATCTTAGTTCCTGACCAGAGATGGAACCAGCGCCCCCTGCAGTGGAAGCGTGGATTCTTAACCACTGGACTTCCAGAGAAGTCCAAAGTAACACTGTTTTAAAAAAAAAAAGAAAATAGCCACGGGAATTCCCTGGTGGTCCAGTGGTTAGGACTCTGCGCACTTCCACTGCAGGGGGCATGGGTTTGAGAACTAAGACCCCGCATGTCACATCGCGGGGCCAAAAAAAAAAGCCAAATAAAACGAATTGTTTCCATAGCAGTAATTCCCACCTTTGATTCTATATGGTTATGAAAATTTCCGTCATCATCTCGGCGGGAATATGGCTATGTGTATTCATGTTAATCAAGGGCAATCCCCAACCACCACCTTGTGAGTTATTGTACACGTTTTTAAATGACTGATTTAATATCAAATGTAGTACGGTGGAGTTGAAGGCTTAAATACAGGGTCTGTCACTTTACGAACTGTGTGATCTTGGGCAAGTTCTCTAACTTCTGTTTTCTAATCAGTACCAAGAGTCTTAATAACCACTTTAAGGATAATCGTGAGAATTAGGTGAAGTATGTCACAGTCCCTAGCACACAAGAGATACCCAATAAAAGTTGTTTTCCCTTTACCATCACACAAACAAACCCACACTGCAAAACCGAACAGACGCAACGCTGGGTGCTAACATCACTGCACACCTTTGCCGGGTCTGCCTTCTAGACCGCATCGTGCGCGTCCCCGTTAACCTAAACGAGAATGAATGAATCCAACGGAAAAGGGGACGTACGTCCATCCCGAGCTGTGCTGCGCGGGAGCTGTCCTGCGGCTCAGCCTGAGCTCAGACCAAGGCCTGGACAGGAGGGCTGGGCTGAAGCCACACCAAGGTTCGTAACCGCCCAGGTGTGGGGCTTCCTGTGGCACTGCGGCCGCAGAGCGGAGGCAAATGTCCCCTGGCCGCCGCCGTAGCCTGGAGGCCGGCAGTGCGCTCCTATTGGTTGCGCGTTTGGGCGCCAAAGCGGGGCGGAGGCGGGGTCGGCCCAGCGCGTCGCGGACCTGTAGGAGCTGAAACCGTAGGGCCTGGTTAGGCGGCCGTTTGACTGAGAGCCGGTTGTCTGTAAGGGCCGGCGCGACCACCATGTTCTGCGACAGGGCCATGGAGCTGGTCCGCGAGCTGCACCGCGCGGCCGAGGGAAGGCTGCCGGCCTTCAACGTGAGGGCGGCGGGCGGGCGGGCGCCTCCCAGGGGTGGCTTTTCTGGGGACTGCGCAGCCGGGACGGGACGGCGGGTGTGCCCGTGGTTCTTCGCGGTGGATGTGGCCGGGTTGGTTTCTGCGGCTTCCCGCGCGCGGTCTGGACGGTCGGCGCCTCGCCCCGGTGACGCGCCGGAGAGGCCCGGAGACGGGTGCTGGAGCGCAGGTGTGAGTTGCACTGGGGAGGTGTGGACCGGGGTAGCGGGGCGTTAGGGCCGCGCCTGGGAGGATGCGGTGAGCGCAGCCCCGCCGGGGAGCCGGCGGTGCGGACACCCTCTCCCCGCCGGCGAAGGGCGACCGGCGCTGGGTGCGCGGGCCGCACGGGGGCTCCGGGGCCGGGAGGTTTGCTGTTCACTCACAAGGCATTTCAGGGCAGCGATGGGGTAGCTCTTCGTGTTTTGAAGATAACTGTGGCGGCACTTTGGGGAATGGATCGAAGAGAAGAAAGAATGGCTCTGGGTGGTTACAGTAGACCACACGAAAGCTGTGTAATGGTCCGAACTGCCCGGTCAGCGGGTGCTGAAAGCCGTGTCCTGAGACAGCAGGACTTGTAGCTACGGCTGGAGATGGGATGGATAGTGGGAGAGGAGAGGGGTCGGCATCTCGGGAGGCTTCTTTCTCTGGTAGCGGAATAAACATCGGAGGTCAGCAGGAAGAGTGTTTGGGGAAGGTGAGTTTTGTTTTGAACATTAAAGAGCAGTTAGTTTGACACTTAGGTCATTTAACGGATGGGGAAACTGAGCCTCGGAAATTATGGATCCAGTTAAGCAACTTGCCTGAACTTGCAGCATATTGGAGCCAGAGCCTCAATCTGAATACAGGTTTCCTAGAGTCCAGTCTGTTGTTCTTGCAACTTCAGACAGTTACTTCATCTAAAAAGTTAGGAGACCACAGTGGGAGGTTCAGTAGAGACGCTGGAATGCAGAGGGGTGGAGGCTGTCAAATGTGGCCCCTCTGGGGTCGGAAGACTAGGTCCTTTGGGGGTCGTGGTACATGGGAGGAAACCAGCCCAAGGGCTCAGAGACTGCCCACGGTGCTGGCTATTCAGACCCTTAGTCCAGCTCTCTTTTTCACTCACATTTTAGGATAAGTGTTGGTTTCGCACTTCGGGGTGGGGGGCTCAGGGGCGGACTTAGAAGTTGTGAAATCACTCGCTTTTCTGGGTCTTAGTTGGCGGAGGTGCACCTTTTCTTGCAGTCGTGCCTGCCTTCGAGGCCGGCCACTGGCACAGCTGAGCTGAGACCAAGAATTGATCTGATTGACCCCACACACTCTTGACCACACAGACTTTCAAGAATTATTCCTTCCAGGCAGATGATGGCTGGTTTAGAGCAGGGACTCTGCCTTGTTCATTCCATAATCCCTCATGGTTAGGTGCTGTGTTCAGCCGATTGGAATGATTATGCACTTTCTACATGCAGAACTGGTAATCGTTTAAGTGAGTTTTTAGGAAAATTATTTTAGGTATCTTTAAAAAGTTATTTCACACTTGTCTTTTGTATACCTGCTGATCTACTAATTGTGCAAGAGTTTCAACTATTCCTTAAAACAATATTTGTAATAAATGGAATATTTAACTGAATTCTAATAAATCAGACTTTTCTATGATCTCTTTTAACCAGCTGATGAAAGAAAAGGTAGAAATCATGCTTTCATTTTTTCATCAAGAATCATTTCTTATATTCAAGCAGGGTTAAGTAAAGTGTAATTCTGTAATTATACCAGTAGTGCCAAAGCACTTTTGCTAATGCATATATTTTGGCTCTAAAAGTAGATGGGTTACTTATCTTTGTTTTGTTTTGGGTGGGTTTTTTTTGGTTGTTGTTATAGCATTAGTGGTTTTTTTCTCCTTTTTAAAAAGTTTTCAATTGAAGTATAGTTGGATTACAATGTTTCAGGTGTAGAGGTTGCTTGTTGACAGACTTATTGTGTGACATTTATGAATTTTATAATTCTAATGTTTTTATCCTTCCAAGGGAAAATTTTGTGTGCGTGTGTGTTTTATATCTTTATTGGATTGCAATTGCTTTACAATGTTGTGTTAGTTTCTGCTGTACAACAAAGTGAATCAGCTATATGTTTACATATATCTCCATATCCCCTCCCTCTTGAGCCTCCCTCCCACCCTCCCCATCCCACCCCTCTAGGTCATCACAAAGCACCGAGCTGATCTCCCTCTGCTATACCGCAGCTTCCCACTAGCTATCTATTTTATACATGGTAGTGTATATATGTCAGTGCTGCTCTCTCAATTCGTCTCACCCTCCCCTTCCCCCTCTGTGTCCACAAGTCTGTTCTCTATGTATGCATCTCTATTCCTGCCCTGCCACTAGGTTCATCAGTACCATTTTTCTAGATTCCATATATATGCGTTAAAATATGGTATTTGTTTTTCTCTTTCTGACTTACTTCACTCTGTATGACAGACTCTAGGTCTGTCCACATCCTTACAAATGACTCAATTTCGTTCCTTTTTATGGCTGAGTAATATTCCATTGTATTTATGTACCACATCTTCTTTATCCATTCATCAGTTGATGGACATTTAGGTTGCTTCCATGTCCTGGCTGTTGTAAATAGTGCTGCAATGAACATTGGGGTGCATGCATCTTTTTGAATTATGGTTTTCTCTGTGTATATGCCCAGTAGTCGGATTGCTGGGTCATATGGTAGTTCTATTTTTAGTTTTTTAAGGAACCTCCATACTGTTCTCCATAGTGGCTCTATCGATTTACATTCCCCTCAACAGTGCAGGAGGGTTCCCTTTTCTCCACACCCTCTTCAGCATTGATTGTAGTTTTTTGATGATGGCCATTCTGACTGGTGTGAGGTGATACCTCATTGTGGTTTTGATTTGCTTGTCTGTAATGATTTGCCTAATGATTTCTCTAATGATTTGCTCAAGTAGAAAAATTCCTTTGACCTTTCTATTTTCTATTCTAGCAGTGGGATTTTTTTTGGTAGTAACCTTTTAAGATCATTTTCCAGTAAATAATAAATTATTTATGTACTTTTGTCATGCATTATTGCTTCTGTAGGGCTATTGATTTTTTTTGTCAATAGTTTTATCGAGGTATAATTTATATACAACAAAATACACATTTTAATAGACATTTGAATTTTGACAAATGTATACAATCCTTATAACCAGCAACCCAATCAAGATTTCTGTCACCCCAAGGATTCCCTTTTCTCTTTTGTAGCTACTAGCTACCTCCCATCTGCAGCCTTAGGCAACCATGGATTTTCTTTCTGTGCTACAGATTATATTTGTCTTTTTAAATGTATTTCTGGAGTCAACATGCTCGGAGTTGCAAACTTTTCTGGACGGGGCCAGTTGGAAGCATACAGTGTATACTCCTTTCTGTCTGACTTCTTTTCTCAGTACAGTATATTCAAGATTATCCTTAATCAGTATGTTAATTGTGTATTTTGTGTTAGTAATTCATTTCTTTTTATTTTTTTAAATTATGGTAAAATATACATAACTTAAAATTTGCCATTTTTAAGTATACACTTCAGTGGCATTAATTATATTCACATTGTTGTGCAACCATCACTCTTATTTCCAAAACTTTTCATAACGCCAAACAAACTCTATAACCTTTAAGCAGTAACTCCCCACTCCTCTTTCCCCTCAGCTCCTGGTAACCTCTAATCTACTTTGCCTCTGTGAATTTGCCTGTTTCAGATAAGTGGAATCATACAATATTTGTCCTTCTGTGTCTGGCTTATTTCACTAAGCGTAATGTTTTCAAGGTTCATCCATGTTGTTGCATGTATCAGTACTTCATTTCTTTTTTTGGCTGAATAATATTACGTTGAATGGATATACAGTATTTGGTTTATCTGTTCATCAGTTGGACATTTGGGTTGTTTCCACTTTTTGGCTGTTATGAATAATGCTGCTCTGAACATTTGTGTACAAGTTTCTGTATGAACATAGGTTTTCAGTTCTCTTGAGTATATACCTGGGAGTGGAATTGCTGGTTAATATGGTAATTCTGTGTTTAACTTTTTGTGGACTCATCAGACTGTTTTCTACAGGGCTGTACCATTTTACATTCCTACCTGCATTGTACAAGGGTTCCAATTTCTCCCCATCCTCTCCAACACTTGTTATCATGGCCATCCTAGTAGGTGTGGAAGGACTATTGTGTTTTTTTTTTTTTTTTTTTTGGCTGTGTTAGGTCTTCGTTGCTGTGCGTGGGCTTTCTCTAGTTGCGACGAGCAGGGGCTACCCTTTGTTGTGGTGCATGAACTTCTCATTGCAGTGGCTTCTCTTGTTGCACAGCACAGGCTCTAGGCGCGAGGGCTTCAGTAGTTGTGGCACATGGGCTCAGTAGTTGTGGCTCGCGGGCTCTAGAGTGCAGGCTCAGTAGTTGTGGTGCATGGGCTTAGTTGCTCTGCGGCATGTGGGATCTTCCTGGACCAGGGCTTGAACCCGTGTCCCCTGCATTGGCAGGCGGATTCTTAACCACTGCGCCACCAGGGAAGTCCTGTACTATTGGTTTTTGATAACATACATAAATCAAAGATAAACATAGATAAAATATTGCTACAAACTTGGTGGGGGAATTAATGAGCGTAATTTTATATGTTCTAGGAGGATGGACTCAGGCAAGTTCTGGAGGAGATGAAAGCTTTATATGAACAAAACCAATCTGATGTGTAAGTTGATAAGATTGATATTTTAAAACAATTTAAGAAATATTATATTGAAATCAGATAATCTTAACATTAGTTTTAATTTTTTTAATTTTTTATTATTTTTAAATTAATTTATTATTTATTTATTTATTTTTGGCTGCGTTGGGTCTTCATTGCTGTACGCGGGCTTTCTCTAGTTGCGGCGAGCGGGGGCTACTCTTCGTTGTGGTGCATGGGCTTCTCATTGAGGTTGCTTATCTTGTTGCAGAGCACAGGCTCTAGGCGCGCAGGCTTCAATAGTTGTGGCTTGCGGGCTCTAGAGTGCAGGCTCAGTAGTTGTGGCGCACAGGCTTAGTTGCTCTGCGGCATGTGGGATCTTCCTGGACCAGGGCTTGAACCCATGTCCCCTGCATTGGCAGGTGGATTCTTAACCACTGCGCCACCAGGGAAGTCCCAACATTAGATTTTAGATATGATTTGTTTTTTCTAATTCTCTGTGAGCCTGATCATACCCTAACTATACAGAACTAGAGGGATTTGTGTTAATCACTGCTATGTCCATGGGGATTCAAACAGTGCTTGGCATATGGTAGATGTTCAATAAATATTTGTTGTTTGACTGATATGACTTGAAATGAATCGGGGTGGACCTAAAAGAGATGAGACAGGAGTAAGTAACAACCTTAAGTGAAATGTATTGTTTCCACTGCTTGTTTTCATCAGTAGAAGACTTAGTGGGTTAAAAGGAGAACAGGCAGTTTGTAAACTTAGCAGGAGCAGCAGTGACTTACAATATCTTGAATGGAGTTCACTGAGAACTAGTGCTACAGAAGGCTTGGTAGGTGAGAGGGTTCTTGAGTTACAGACTATTTAGAGCCAAGCATGGTAGTTGACCCAGTGGAGAATTTGGGCTGAATGACCAACTTCACAGGGTCCTGTGATTTGGTGAAGAGTAAGACACAGAGTACTAACTGCTGGATCAAAGGCGAGGTCTTCAGATCTCAACCTGTCTGCAACATGAGGTTTCATGTTTGGCCTTGTTAGGGAGTGTTTTCATCAGTTAGTTGGACATAGAAATCAGTACTATGCTGTTAGGGTTTGTGGAGTACACAGAACAGTAGGCACGTTTTGCAGTTACTGTATTTAAGGATAGATACAGATGGAACAAGGAACTGAACTGCAACAGGTCTGCAGTAAATGTAAGGGAAATGTAAAGTCCTGAACTGAGGTTCCCAAACTGTTCATTTGTTCATTCAGCAGATATGTACTAAACAATTATGAGCTGATAAATGGCTCTGGTATTTCAATTGTGAACAACATAATCAAGATTTTTGCCCCCATGACCCTCACAGTGTAAGGCAGAAGGCAGATATTAAATACAGATACACCAAGTTGGAATACATGCTATGAAGGAAAACAACAGCACTAGGAGAGAGAATAATGAATTGAAAATATTAGTAGATTGAGGAATCAGGGAAGTTCTCTCCAAGGAAGAGACATTTCAGCTGGGGCCTGAAGGAGAAGCAGGTTTTAGCGAGGCAGTAATTGGGGCAGAGAGCATTCTACGTGGAGGAAACAGCATATGCAAAGACCCTGAGTCATGAAAGAGGATGGGATGCTCAGGGAACTGATCATTAAAGAAAGCCAGTGTGGCTGAAACTTAGTGAGCAGGCAAAGGGTGACACCCGGTGAGATTTTTAAGCATGTGGGGCAGGTGGAGGCATGTTTGTGTTTTAAAAGACCACCCTGGCTGCTGCTGTGGTTAGTAAATGGAGGGGCTGAGAGGATAGGGAGGCATGCTGGTCATGCAGGTGGCAGGAGAGGTAAGCCAGACTAGGGAGAAAGTGAACAGTTTATAGACATATTTAGGAGGTGGCCTAACAGGCCTTGGTCCAGTAAGAGGATGATTTTCCTGTATTCATACCATCTGGAAATTCATGATCCAAAATTCTGTGCCCTATCCTCCTAGTTTGGTTCTCGGGGGTCAGTCACTATTACCAGTTTCTGGTTAAAATTATTTGTCAGAAGAACTCTGTTCCTATTTAATTACTCATGTGTAAATGTGAGTTTTTTAAGGAAGTTCTTATATACCTAATAAAGTACTCTGATGTTAGGTTGGCTGTATTTTATTTGTGCTATTTCTTTATAATCCAGAGCACATTGTAAACAGTGTGGAGAATAGGGAATTCCCTGGTGGTCCAGTGGTTGGGACTCTGCGTTTCCACTGCAGGGGGCACGGGTTCGATTCCCGGTTGGGGAACTCAGATCCTGCAAGCCTCTTGGTGTGGCCAAAAACAAAAAACAACAACAAAAAAATGTTGAGAATATATCTAACGTTTGTAGAGTGGCAGAAGTGTATAGAACAATCTGGAAGACATGGTAAAATGGGACATATATTTTACCTCTATTTTCAGGGCCTGGAGCAGGCACGTATATTTTGTATTTGTTTCCTTTTAAAACTCCAGAGTAGATTCTAATTAATTCTGTATACCTGGCTTTGTTTTGTTTTGTTTCCAGTTTTTTCTTTTTATTATGGTAAAATACACATCACATAAAATTTGCTATCTTAACTTTTTTTTTTTGGCCACACTGGGGGGCATATGGGATCCTAGTTCCCTGCCTCCTGCCCTGCAGTGGAAGTGTGGAGTCCCAATTACTGGACCACCAGAGAAGTCCCCAATCTTAACCATTTTAAAGCGTACAGTTCAGTGTATTCAGTACATTCATAATGTCATATAGCCATCACCATCATCTCCAGAACTCTTCATCTTGTAAAACTGAAACACTATACCCATTAAACAATTGTACAT
This sequence comes from Aethalodelphis obliquidens, assembly GCF_003676395.1. NCBI lineage: Eukaryota > Metazoa > Chordata > Mammalia > Artiodactyla > Delphinidae > Aethalodelphis > Aethalodelphis obliquidens. The sequence continues at coordinate 19,393,033 of NW_020837962.1, forward strand.
TTGGTTTTATTTTATTTTATTTATTTATTTATTGGCTGTGCCACAAGGCTTGTGGGATCTTAGTTCCCTGACTAGGGATTGAACCTGTGCCCTCAGCAGTGAAAGTGCAGAGTCCTAACCACTGGAGCACCAGGGAATTCCCAAACATCTGGTTTTAAAGTGCAATACTCTTCTAATAACCAAGGAGATATATATTTTATAGGGTAAAACCAAAATTTTCTCCCTTTCTGTGTGAAGGACCCTAAAGTACAGAACATGCACATTGTTGAAGATCAATAAATATTTGTTGGATGAGTGGAGGACCACCTGACTCCAGAATTCTTAGCTCACATTATTAGAATGAGGATTTGGAAGTACCACAAAAAGAGGACTCCATAGGATCAGAACATGATGTGAGGCCATAATCTTATGCACCGTGATATTCGATCTGTCTCTTATCCCACCATGAAAAAGGGATTCCAAAAAGTGAGGAAACACAATATTTGTCTTTTGGAGACAATGGAGATTAATCAGTGTGCAAAATGCAAAGTGCCACATGGCTAAACAAAACACTGGGAGTGTGATCCTAGGCAAATTAGTTAGCTTTTGGCTTTTTTAATCTTTTAACATGTTAGCAAAAGCTCTGATGAGACAGGTACTATTTGGGTAGGTTAACTGCTAACATAAATGGATAAAAACAAGCATGGAGTCACTTGTTAGTTGGCTTGGAAAATTCGACATATACTGAAATAGACATTCTTTTCCTCCTCAAATGTTTTACCAGGAATGAAGCGAAGTCAGGTGGACGAAGTGATTTGATACCAACCATCAAGTTTCGACACTGTTCTTTGTTAAGAAATCAGCGCTGCACTGTAGCATACCTGTGAGCTTCTCTGTGTTTGCTGGGGTGGCAGGGAGCAGTGGAGGATTCCCATATGGTTTCCTAATTAACCATTTTATATGGATAACAGGAATTCTTAGATTTGTCTCTCTTTTATGAGCGTTCTAAATTCTTCTCTTTTTTCTATTTAAACTTTTTTTGTAATGAAAAATTGCAGTATTCATAAAATTAGGGAATAATATTACAAACCCCCATGGAGCCATCAGGTAGGCTTAACAATTCTTAACATTTTGCCATAATTGCTTCATCTTGTTTTATTTATCTATGCTAAAACATTGTAGAACATCGGGCATTTTACTGCTGAATACCTTAGTATGCATCTCTAAGAAATAAGGACCTTATGGACTTTTTCTTACATGACCACTATGATTCTCATACCTAGAGGAATAAACCCGACTTCACAGCATCCATCCATACTGTATTCCTATTCTCCCTGTTTTCCCAAAGATGTCCTCTTACAATGGTTTGTTTGCCTCAGGAACCAAATAAAAGTCCACATGTTAAATTTTGGTGGTTGAGTCTGGAGTCTCTTTTGATGAAAACAACTTCTGATATCCCTCTGTTATGCCATCTAATACCTTATTAATGTCCTAGGTATGACCGATTGCTTCGGATTAGAGCACTCAGGTGGGAATGTGGCAGTGTCTTGCCAAGTGCTTTACGATTTCACATGTCTGCTGAAGAAGTAAGTCAGCATTGTTGTTCAAGTTTGTGAATTTGGAAAATAGCTGAGGTTATGGCAGTGTTCTGAAATAGTATTTATAGTGTTTCAAAAATCTTTTTGTTTTAACATTTGTTTTTGAGTAATTTTTGGTCTCTAGTATATACTGTGATGAGAATGATAGGAGTAATTCTAAATGCTATATGGAAAACTACTATTACTTAACAAAATAAAGGGTCCCATTATGTTACTTGTTAGTGATCCATCAGTAGGATGAAAAACCTGGCATTATTATTGGGAGATTTTCCATAAAATATGTGGGTATACATAATTTGCTTATCAATGTGAATACTTGAATTCTTGATTTATCCAGTCATTAAGGGACAATATTTAAGGACACAGGATTGGAGCCAAGCAAACCTGTGTACAAACCTTGGCTCTGCCACTGTCAGATCTTGGGCAAGTGACTCGACCTCTCCCTGTGCCTAAATTCCCTCATTTACAAAGTGAGGGTCATACTGCCTACAGTGTTGCAGTGACTTCGGACACTACCTAAAGTTAGACCAAACTTCATAGGTTAAGACTGCTCTCACTTCAGATACCAGCCGTAAAGTTTGAGGTTCCCAAGGCCACCCTCCCTTCTGACCAACTGGCTACAAATTCAGAGGTTCCCACCATCCCCTCAGGTTTGGGGCTTTTATCCTCTTGATATTAGTCCAACTTGGAGAGAGGAGAGGGGAGCTGGAAGTAGAGCTCAGTCACCTGTGATTCAATCAACCATGATTTGATCAATCGATCAAGCCTATGTAATGATACCCCAGAGCTGTGTGAGCTTCCCTGGTTGACAGTACTTTGTGTGTGTTGTTACATATCAGTGTGCCAGGAGGGTGGTGTGTCCTGATTCCTCAGGGAGAGGATACTCGAAGCTTCACATTTGGGACTCCCAGACCTCATCCTGGGTGTCTCTTCCTTTGGCTGGTTCTGATTTGTATCTGCAATAAAACTGTAATTGTCAGTGTAGTGCTTTCCTGGGTTCTGTCAGTCATTCTGGCAGATCATTGAACCTGAGGGAGAGGTGTGTGTATGTATGCGCACACACACACTTTACTAATGCAGGTTATGTGTATAGTCTTTTAGAAGTTATCTTGTTTTACCTTTCACAAAGAGATTTACAGTACTGGAATAGATTTTTGTGAATAATGTAAGAGCCTAGTTGCATTTTGAATATGGATATTGAGATGGCATCATTTATTGAAAAGGTCCTCTTTTCCCCTTGCTCTGTGCACAGTGCCACTTGTCATAAATTGAATGTCAATATATCTGTGGATTTTGGATGGGGGACTTTCTCTTCTTTCTTAGTCTATTTGTCCTTGTACCAATTTCATATTGTTTAAATTATTGGAATTTTATAATAAGTCTTGAGTAAGTGTTCCCATCTTGTTCTTCTTTTTCAATGTCTTCACTGCTTTTGGCCTTCTGCATTTCCTTGCAAATTTTAGACTCAATTTATCAAGTTCCATTTTTTAAAAAATTGGGGTTTTGATTGAGATTGAATTGGATCTATGGATCAGTTGATGTTATTACAATACTGAATCACCCAATCCTTGAAAGTGGTATATCCTTCCACATATTTTGGTTTTCTTTAACTTCTCTCAACAATTAAAAAAAAAACCAGATTTACTGAGATATAATTTACATCCCCTAAAGTTTATCCTTTTAAAGTGTACAATTCAGCGTATTTAGGATATTCACAGAGTTGTGCATCCGTCACCACCATCTTATCCAGAACATATTCTGTCCCCTCTTCCCAGGCCCTAGAGGCCACTACTCTGCTTTCTTCATGGATTGGCCTAGTATGGACTTTTCATATGAGTGGAATTGTACAATATGTGGCCTTTTGTGTTTTTCACTCAGCATGTTTTCAAGGTTCATGCATGTGGTAACACATATAAGAGCTCCACTCTGATTTACGACTGAATAATCCCATTGTAGGGATGTACACATCTTATCCATTCATCAGTTGATGGACATTTGGGTGTTTTTCTCAACAGCATTTTATAGCTTTCAGAAAACCTGTCAATACAGAGTTTGAAGTTTGAAGAGATCATAATTCTGAAATGGTGTATTTTTCATGGTTTGGTTTCTGGTGGAAAGTTCCTTAGGGCTGTGATTAAGTATGCTGGGATGTAAGTTCTGTGAGAACAGAGATGTTTGTTCACTTTGTTAAATGATCCTAAGTACCTAGACCAGTGCCTGGTTCATAACAGGCAGTCACTAATATTTGTGGTTTGAATGAATGGTCATAGTAATGATCCATGTGGGGATGTGTGCTGTTTTTGAAAGGATTAGTATATAATTTCTGCAAGTTTGTTTTCTTACAGCTTTGTCAAATGGCCATCTTTATGTTTGTAGATGGAATGGTTCAATCATTACAAAAAGTCCCTTGCTACCTACATGAGGTCGTTGGGAGGACATGAAGGTTTGGACATCACACAGGATATGAAACCTCCAAAAAACCTATACATAGAAGTAAGTATACCTTTTTAAAATGGATTTTTCTTTAATGCATAGACTGTGATGACTTTTGTTTAAGGGGTGATGTGGCACACATATATACAGTGGAATATTACTCAGCCATAAAAAGAAATGAAATTGAGTTACTCGTAGAGAGGTAGATGGACCTAGAGTCTGTCATACAGAGTGAAGTAAGTCAGAAAGAGAAAATCAAATACCGTATGCTATCACATATATATGGAATCTAAAAAAAAGGTTCTGAAGAACTTAGGGGCAGGACAGGAATAAAGATGCAGACGTAGAGGATGGACTTGAGGACACAGGAGGGGGAAGGGTAAGCTGGGACGAAGTGAGAGAGTGGCATGGACATATATACACTACCAAATGTAAAATCGATAGCTAGTGGGAAGCAGCCACATAGCACAGGGAGATCAGCTCGGTTCTTTGTGACCACCTAGAGGGGTAGGATAGGGAGGGTGGGAGGGAGACGCAGGAGGGAGGAGATATGGGGATATATGTATATGTATAGCTGATTCACTTTGTTATAAAGCAGAAACAAACACACCATTGTAAAGCAATTATACTCCAATAAAGATGTAAAAAAAAAAAAAAGAGGGCTTCCCTGGTGGCACAGTGGTTGAGAGTCCGCCGGCCGATGCAGGGAACGCGGGGTTGTGCCCCGGTCCGGGAAGATCCACATGCCGCGGAGCGGCTGAGTCCGTGAGCCATGGCCGCTGAGCCTGCACGTCCGGAGCCTGTGTTCCGCAACGGGAGAGGCCACAACAGTGAGAGGCCCGCATACCGCAAAAAAAAGAAAAGAAAAGAAAAGAAAAGAAAAGAAAAGGGGTATATGAATATATATTAGTTTATACAGGCATACCTTGGAGATATCATGGGTTTGGTTTAGGACCCACAATAAAGTGCATATTCAATAAAATGAGTCATGAAATGTTTTGGTTTCCCAGTACATATAAAAGTTATGTTTGCCCTATAGTGTAGTCTGTTGAATATGCATTAGCATTATAATGCTAACCATCATCTGACAATGCAGGGTTGCCACAAACCTTCAATTTGTAAAAAGGGCAATATCTGAGAAGCACAATAAAGCAAAGCACAAAAAAGAAAGGAAACAAACTCAAACCAAAAATTTTACCTGTAGGTGGTGGCAGGAATAGGATGGAACAGCTAAAATTTTCTGACTGTACCTGTTTTAAAATTTTAACTTTGGAACCATGTAAATATTTTACATATTGTTAAAACAAAATGAAATCAAAGTGGAAAACCAACTTATACATTTTGAAAACAAAATGAAACAAATGAACCTGTGTTTTCATGTTGGTAGATTAGTCAAACAGTGGTTATTTAAATTACTTTAAAACACATAGATTGATTGTATTTCCCTAGTAGGTACATACGAAGGATGAAAAGAATTACAAAGAAATCTTAACCTGTTTTTAGTAATCATATTATTCGTAATAATGTTATTAGTAATAATATTCCTAAGAATAATATAATATTCTTTAATAAACAGTTTATATATTGAAGAATAGAGCAAAAAAGTAATAGCATGGACTCATGTTGAATCATCTCTTCTAAAGAAGCATTTCTTAGCTCTGTCCACTGAAAAGGCCTAGAAACAAGGACCAACCCAGTAGCCATGAGCATCCACATTCTTGAGTCTACATGCCATTTCCTGTGAAAGGAAACCAGGACTCCTGGGGGGAAAATGGCCGATTCCAGGGCTCAAATAGATTAAAGATGTACAAGCGGAGCATGGAAAGAAAGAAAGTATCAAGGACTAGAAGGGGAGTGCTGAAAAGACTTGGGAGCTGATTCGAAGGAGCTCTCATTAGCCAAAGAAAGGACAGTTTGAGCATCAAAATGATAAACTGCAGTGAATTGCATCACATCAATCAAATCAATGACACCTAACAACAACAGTTTTAAAACTGAAACCTCTTTGGGTCTCCTTGGAGAATATGAAGGATGCAACTCATTTTGGAAAATGGTAAATGAAAGAATGGAGTCAAGCATCCATCTTCCGTTACTGCACAAATTCTATCTCAGGGTAGCCAAATTGTTTACGAGGGAAATCTCTTTTGTATAGAAGAATTCCAGCTAATAAATGCAGAAGGAATAAAAAAACTACATTAATGCCATTTTGTAGCCCTAATGCATGGAGGCAAGTAGCTGCTAAAGCATTAGGTGAAAAGCTTAAGAGAGACCTTAGTAGTGGATGGGTATGGATAGCACCTAGGCCCATTGATCAATCTTAACATCCAAAAAGGGACACCAGGATTTCCCTGGTGGCGCAATGGTTAAGAATCCGCCTGCCAATGCAGGCGACAGAGGTTTGATCCCTGATGCAGGAAGATCCCACATGCTGTAGAGCGACTAAGTCTGTGCAGCTAAGCCTGTGCACCACAGCTACTGAGCCTGCCCTCTAGAGCCCACACGCCACAACTACTGAGACCACATGCTGCAACTACTGAAGCCTGTGTGCTCTAGGGCCTGTGTGCCACAACTACTGAGCCCATGTGCTTCAACTACTGAAGCCCGCACTCCTAGAGCCTGTGCTCTGCAACAGGAGAAGCCAACCGCAATGAGAAGCCCATGCACTGCAACTAAGAGTAGCCCCCGCTCGCTGCAACTAGAGAAAGCCCGCACGCAGCAATGAAGACCCAACACAGCCAAAAAAAAAAAAACAAAAAAACCCAAAAAACAAAAAGGGACACCAGACATTTTGTGCTTCACAACATCATAACACCATTTGCCAGAAAACTAAACCTGATCTGATCCAGCCCCTACACCTAACTTCCAGTTTATAGGAAATTCAGGGATGGGGGAACATGTTAAATGACCCCACAGGAGTCCACAACAGAATCTATTTTTGGGAAACTACCAAACTGCCCAGTTTCTTTAACAAGTAAGCTGCCAAGGGAAAGGGGAAGGGGGAGAACCCTGTAGATTAAAGGAGACTTGGAGACATATCAGAAATGTGTAATGTGTAGCTCTTGTTTGACTCTCATTTGAGCATGGCAACTTAAAAAAAAAATTAATGTGACAAAATGGGGAAATTTGGATTCTAACTGGGTATTTCATAATATTAAAAATTTATTAATAAGGTGTGATAATGGTATTGGGATTTTTTTAAACAATCTTATTTTATAGAAATAAGCACTAAAATAATTATAGATTAAATGAAATGATGTCTAGGATTTGCTTCAAAATAACCCAGAAGTGGGCGAGGGAACAAGATTGGCCACATGTTGATAGTAGTTGAAGCCAGTTGGTGGGACATTGAGTTTATTAGCCTTTTTACTTTTCAATGTGTTTGAGATTTTCCACAATAAAAGTCTATTTAAAGAAGCAAAATGCTGGTGGTGGGGGGGGATTTTTCTTGTATTTCTCAAACCAACTTAAAATACTTTTGGGAGTCATGGTAGGATTGCAGAGGAATCACAGGACATGAAATTATCCAGGAAAAGTAGGAATCAGAGACTTGCCATTGGAGTTGGCTTTGCTAACACCAGTGCTAGTACTCTGGAGAATAAACTGAGGTCTGAACTCTCATAGGAGATGAAAATGCCCTCCCGCCTTTCCTGTGGCAGCACTTGAAGCTGAGCCAGGTCTGAGATTTCTGGGGCTAGCTTTGAATGTTCCTTCTTTGCAATTGCAGAAGTGGTTATCAGGCTCCTTACCCCTCCCACCTTCCAACTAAGAGCCTCTCCTGATTCATGTAGCATGAGTCTATATCTTTTCTTTCCTAGTGTGCCTCTAAGTAATACTGGGAAAGAGTCTGAATCAATCAGTCAAAGGAGACTGGCAGAATCTGTAAAACAAATCTTATAGACTTATGTCCTGTTCTCAGATATTGATACTTTATGGGAGGAATCTGTAAGAGGCAGGTTGGGGTAGATCTAAAATGTTCTCTTTTCTTTGTAGATATGGGTTTTTTTTTTGTTTTCTTTTTAATTTTATTTTTGTCTGTGTCAGGTCTTAGTTGTGGCACGTGGGATCTTCGTTGAGGCATGAGGGATCTTTCGTTGTGGTGTGCGGGCTTCTCTGTAGTTGTGGCGTGCGGGTTTTCTCTTCTCTGGTTGTGGTGCATGGGCTCTAGCGTATGTGGGCTCTGTAGTTGTGGCGCAGGGATCCAGGGCCTGTGGGCTCTGTAGTTTGCGGCTCGCGGGCTCTAGTTGAGGTGCGCAAGCTCAGTAGTTGTGGTGCGTGGGCTTAGTTACATGGGCTTAGTTGCTCTGTGGCATGTGGGATCTTAGTTCCCTGACCAGGGATTGAACCTGCGTCCCATGCATTGTAAGGCGGATTCTTTATCACTAGACCACCCTGGAAGTCCCTGTAGATGTGTTTTCAACTGCTTGATTTTTCATAATTTGCAGAGGGAAAACAATCCAGTGACATTGTCTCTTTTTGGCAGCTCCTTAGGTTTCCTTGCTGTCAGTGCTGACATACACATATTTTCGGAGATTTGCCATTTTTCTTCCTCCCCGTCAAAACAGGACCATTGGAACCACTAGAATACCACAGGAAGGAGTACTAGGCCTAAGTACACAGAGAAGAAATAAAGAGAAAGCCTAATACTTTTCATATGGGTATATATAAATCCCCATCTGCTTTATGGTTTCTACATATTAAAAAGTAATTTGGATAAAACATCAGTTTTTCTTTTCAGGTGCGGTGTCTAAAAGACTATGGAGAATTTGAAGTTGATGATGGTACTTCAGTCCTATTAAAAAAAAATAGCCAGGTATTTATTGTCTTAAGATACTTTAAATTTTGTAAGAGTGTTGAATAATGAAAATGTTGGAATCAGTAGCAAGGTAAGTATCACCTTGTGATGATCATTTGTATCGTAGGAATTATGTTTATTATAAAATACTCTTTTGTCCTTTTTCTAAATGTAAAGGCGTGAAGCAAACGTTGCATATAGTAAGAAAGGGTTAATTACAGTTGACCCTTGAACAATGCACAGGGATTAGGGGTGCCTACAGACTCCCCTCTCCCCACACAGTTGGAAATCTGAGTACTTCTCTCTGCCTCAAAAACAAAGGGATTGATAAATGACTCACCCAAAGGCTGGAAGCTAAAACAGTTTGAATAGAATTAGGACCCAAGCCCTAGTTCTTTTGATCCCACCTGTTGTGATCTCTAATTGAACACGAACTTTTCCCCATACTTAGTCAATTTAAAGATCTGTAAAATGAAAATACAGGTTTTATATATGTGTGTGTGTGTGTGTGTATATATATATATATATATATACGCATATTTGAGTGGAGTCATGCAGTTCAAACCCATGCTCAAGCATTAGCTATAATTTACTAGGGTATTGCTTGAATTTAATACTAAGCATTTCCCTGGGAAGTTGCCACAGTGGGTCTTACTCTAGTTAAGGGGCTACTATGTTGTTGCATTTAGCTCCTTTCTTCAAATTATTATTTATTAAAAAGGTGCTAAGCACTAGTTTTCAGCCTATACTTCTTCACCTTGTAAATCTTAGTTCTTTAGCTAACAAATAGTGATATGTATCAAAAAATTTCTAAGTATTTAATATATAAACATAATAGAATTTAATAGGGAAAGACTGAAATTGTGAAATTGTAACTCACTAAATTTTTCCTTACGAAGAATCTCAATTTATTGTTTCCTTAGAAATCTTCAAGTTCACATTAGATGAATTCACAGTAGCTAAATTTATTTTATCCTATCTCTATTTTCTGTAGTCATATTAGCATAGGAGGAAAGGTGAACTAGTAAAAACCACTCTTTCCTTTGTTGCCTGCCATCTTGTTATGAGACGGTCGGTATTTAATGACCCTAGTCACTTTTGTTGACTTCTGTTTGTTCTGTTGAGCCAAAGAATCGTTCTGGTTATGTGGTTCTTAGCTCATTTCCCTAAGGGAGGGTGAGTTGGTCTCTTATTTTACTAGTACCCTTGGAGTTTTAAATAGTTTCCTGAAACAAAAGTTGAAATTATTAAAGACAGATTTTCAGGGTACCCTAAAATCTTTGGTTGTTAAGGCAAAAGTTTCCCTTCCAAGGATACTAATGAATAGAAAATAGATGGTGAAGCTCTGGGTTCACAAGAACAAAGCTAGCCTCATAAAGCAAGATGTGAGAAAATGCACTTCACCCCAAACAGTGTCCCATGGTTGAATTTCTTTCTCGAGCTTTGTGGCCAGTCTTCCCACCAGGTGTACTAAGACTGGTCAGCAGGGAGGGGCTGGGTGGGGCCAGGGCGGCTGAAACCCAGTCCCTCCTCCATCTGCTGCTGTTAGACGATTGCTGTTTACTGTGTGGCGCGTTCAGAAGCCTTCCTCTTAATGAGACTTTGTCTCTCAGTATCACCCTATAAAAATGGGGAAACTTAAAAGCAAAATCTACTCTAACTGATATTAAGGGGCTTCTAAGATGTCTGAGCACATCTGAAACCAGTTTTCTATAAAATCTATAGTGTAGATCACCCACATAATATACAATATTAATAGGGAAACATTTTCCTACTGTACATTCCTTTATTATTGAGTCTATGGCAAGCATGCTGGTTGTCCAGAAATCAGAACTCCCTCTTTTTAGTAGATATTGGAATAATTGTTAAATGAGCAACTCTATAGTTTTTTCTCTCTCTCTTTATTTTTTTTTACATTTTATATTCTTAAGGCTTTTTAAAAATTCGGTTAAATTAGACAACAGTCCTTGGCCCATGGGTCTTCATGACTGGTTTGGAGGAGTTTCTTTGGTCATGGGTCTCACCTGAGGCCTTTCCACTTCCTTGAATACTTTGCATACTCTCTCCTTCAGTTACTTTCTAGGGTCACCTACACTGCACTTTCTAATGTACTGTTTCTTGTTTTTACCCAAGTATCTCTGTCTCGTCTTTGAGATTTCTTTGGTCACTTGTGAGCTTGGAAAGTCTTCCTGCCTCACTTCCAGCACCTCCCCGCTCCAGAGTTTACTAAATGTTCACTTTTGTTTTAAGCCCTGGTGTTTTGAGAGGGAATCAGACAAGGAGACTCCTTTCCACCTCAGAATGAGAGCAGTGTCCTCTCAGGAGACGTTGAGGATGAGCCTTAGCCAGGCACTGGCATCCTCCACACAGCGTGTGACCAGCACCCATGTCATAGGTTACAATGACTTTTAATCCTTGGAAAATATGGGAGAAGAGTTGCATTGTTAGTAGAAGAATGACTGTTCAGACTCAGATCCTAGAAAAGGTTTAATGGAGAAGACACTCCTTCCGTTTGCCTTCCTAATGAGCTGTTGCTGTACCACTGGTGATCCAGTGCCCCAAATCTCACCTACCTGGGTTTTCTGTGCATAAATTTTTTTTTTCTTTTTTTTTTTTGCGTTACGCGGGCCTCTCACTGTTGTGGCCTCTCCCGTTGCGGAGCACAGGCTCCGGATGTGCAGGCTCAGTGGCCATGGCTCATGGGCCCAGCCGCTGCGTGGCACATGGGATCCCCCCGGACCGGGGCACGAACCCGCGCCCCCCGCATCAGCAGGCGGACTCCCAACCACTGTGCCACCAGGGAAGCCCCTGTGCATAAATTTTAAAATGCAAACATTAAGGAAAATACCTACTAGAATTCAAAACTCTTTAGTTAAATTTAACTTAAGCAAAACGTGAATTTGTTTATAAAATTCAGATTTCAGTACAGCTCTAGGTGACATCCATTTCAGTTGATTAAAATAGCAAAAATACTTAAGTTTAGCTTTTAACTACTTAGCTGGTGGAGTTTGAAATATATGTATAATGCGTTGCTGCTTTTTAATGATGCATCGTGTAATTTAACATTCTTTTCATTCCTTTTTCTTCCTCCCCCTCTTCCCTCAGCACTTTCTACCTCGGTGGAAGTGTGAGCAGCTGATTAGACAGGGCATCCTGGAGCACGTGCTGTCGTGACCTCTCGCCAGATGGCTGCCAGGGCTTCCCCCGTTCGAGGCTGGACTCAACCAAGGACACTTCTCCATCTCCCTCTCCACCTCCCCCAGGCCCACCACTTTTTGGTTTTAAAATTTAGACTTACTTTAACCAGGAATGCTTGGCCAAGGAGTATGGTTTGTTTTTCTTTTTCTTTTCTTTCATTTGAACCTTAGTTTCTCTTTTATTTAATTTCCAAATATAATTCTATAACCTTTTATGGTAAACATATTTCTGAATCTATGTTGTATGCTTGCCTTTTGAAGCATCAGTTCTCAATAGAGAGTTTGAATTCTTGCCATACAGAGACTCCACATATCCAATCTGCTGTCCACAGTTCTAGAGGGAAGCCCAGGATCAAGACTCTAGCAGATTCTGTGCCCAAAGAGAGTGCTTCCTAGTTCATACGCCGCCATCTTCTCATTCTGTGCTTACAAGGTAGAGGTGGTTTATTTTTCTATTGTACAGGATTCTCCCCTTTGTGTGGTACGTTGTATCTGTAATCACAACATTCCTACAATTCCCAAAATACTATATACAGTTCCCAAAATACTATAGTGTGTTTTTGTTTAATGAAAGTAAATGATCAATATTACATTTTAATCTCTTTTAAACAATCAGGAAGTTTCACCTGGCTGTATAGGGAGATAGGAGGTCCTTGTGCATCTTGTGTTGCTGGAAGTGTGCATTGTGCGAGCCAGGGAGCTGAATTTCTGCAATTTGTGTTTCCAAATCACATGGGCAGGTGGAGCTGATGGCCTATAAAATTTTCAGCGTATTTAATGTTCAATAACATGTTAACTTATCACCTGGCTGTTAAGGAAGAAAGGAAGGACACAATGGATTTTGCCCATTTCCAGCAGTGGTGGCTGATCTGGCTCATGCGTGTCTGCGAGCTTGTGGGGTGAGCACCAGGATCTCCCCTTTGGAAAGGGAAATTGAAATTGGGGCTAGGAAAGGAACTTTGTGCAGTTTCCCCCCAACAGTCACAGTGACCAGAAAGTCACATGAAGAGCTGGTCAGCTAAGTGGAGCGCAGTTTCTGTTGCCTGATAAACTGAAAATGGCAGACATCGGAGAGGCACAGAGTGGTCTTGCCTGGTGGTCAGTGGCCTTTCCGCACCAGCCCCTCCATGACCAGTGACTAGAGCCAGTCAACATAAATCAATAAAACCTACAAAATTTTAACTTTTCAACTAGTATACATTCACTTCAAATAAGGAATATACTTATTATTTTATTCTGGGAATTAAACAGAAAAGTACAACATATATCAATAATTTACGTATAGGAATGATGCTGGGCTGTAATCTCAGGCATTCAAATTTAAAATCCAGATAAACACAGTACCTGACACTCTCTGTGCAGTTTATTTCTTAAACAGGCGAATGTTTCTGGCCAAAATTATACTCAAGAAATCAAGCTATAGAGAGGCTCTACCTAGGATGTGGATCTGCATATTTTCACAACACACGTACTTAGGTCAGTAGGCAGCCCTTGACAGACTGTTTGTTTTTGTTTATGTATTTTTATGGCCGCGCCACTCGGCTTGCGGGATCTTACTTTCCCGACCAGGGACTGAACCCATGCCCTCAGCAGTGAAAGCACAGAGTCCAAACCACTGTACTGCCAGGGAATTCCCTCATTTTTAGAAATAATTCCTCCCATCGGTTCGTAGCCACATCAGATTTTCATCTGAATCTCTGGCAATAAACAATATGGAATATTTCCCTAGTGAATGGGATGGATGACAGTTTTAACTGTCCATCAGTGGTCACTTCCTTCCCTTGCATTTTGCTCTTCCAAGCGTGTGGAACCATGTTCAGGTGATCCCAGAGTCCGTGTGAATCAGCCGTGAGGACAGACAGCAATGAAGGCCATTGCCCTGTTGCCAACCCAGCATCATTCCTGTATGTAAATTATTGATATATGTTGTACTTTTCTGTTTAATTCCCAGAATAAAATAATAAGTATATTCCTTATTTGAAGTGAATGTATGCTTGTTGAAAAGTTAAAATTTTGTAGGTTTTATTGATTTATGTTGACTGGCTCTAGAATTGTGGCTAGAATTTTTAAATATATGTTTTTTTTCTTATTATAGCGGTAATATATGCACAGTTAAAAAGGTAAAAAAAAAAATACAGTGTAAAAAATGAATACCACCATCCAGCGTGTCCACCGTTAACTGGTTACGGATATAAGTGCAATCCCATTTCTTTTTAGTGCTTGCCCAATTACTTTCTAGTTTTTGTTTCTAATATGAATGGAATCTTCTTTTCTATTATATTTTCTAATTGGTTTTGGCTGATACATATAAAAAACCTGTAAATTATGATGATTTGGCCACATTCCTATATAAACTCATTTCTTTTTCACATTGATATTGTTGTCTAGAACTGTCAGGAAAATGTTGACTACTGCTGGTAATAGCTAACAACTTATCTTTTTCCTGACTTGACTGGAATGCCACAGTCTTCTTAATCTCTCTATCCCATACTTCTCCAGGAAAACTACCAAAACTTGTGGCCAGTGCAACTTGAAACCTCAAAATAAATTTAATACCATAATAAAACAAAACAGTGGTAGTTAACAAACATGATTTTTCCAAGTACACTTGGGGAACTTAAGTGATGATCATATATGATTTCTCACTTAACTCCTTAAAGTTTATGAATTATATATATAGAATTTTATTGTTGAACTATCTTGCATTCCATTTTTAACATTCTTCTTGGCTGTGATGTGTTAACCAGTGAACTGCAGGATTTGATTTGGTGTTATTTTATTGTGGAATTTTGCAACTGTGAGTGATGCTGGTTTATAGTGTTTGGGAAGAGGGAAACGTGTGTGTCTTCACATATGTGTCTATACTTCGTCAGTGTTTTCAATAATCTGTTCCTATGAAACAGCCATCTGAACACAGAGGCTTTAAATGACACCATTTTATTAGTTCTCCCAGTTCTGTGGGTTGAGTGGGCTCAGCTGGGAGGTTCTGGAGATCTTGCTTTGTGTCCCTGATACAGTTGCATTCAGGTGGTGGCTTGGCCAGGATGGCTTGGCCTCTGGTCTCCATGTGGGCCTCTCCCGTGGTTCTCTCCAGCAAGCTGGCTGGGCTTCTCACCTGGCAGCTTAGGACACCTGCAGTGTTAAGAGGGTGGATGTGGGTGCTGCTAGTTTTCTTTCTTTCTTTTTTTTTTTAAAATTTTTTACATTGTTTTTAAAAAAAATTTATTTTTTTGGCTGTGTTGGATCTTCGTTGCTGCGTGCGGGCTTTCTCTAGTTGCGGCTAGCAGAGGCTACCCTTTGTTGTGGTGTGCTGGCTTCTCATTGCGGTGGCTTCTCTTGTTGTGGAGCACGGGCTCTAGGCATGCGGGCTTCAGTAGTTGTGGCACGTGGGCTCAGTAGTTGTGGCTTGTGGGCTCTAGAGCGCAGGCTCAGTAGTTGTGGCACACAGGCTTATTTGCTCCACGGCATGTGGGATCTTCCCGGACCAGGGCTCAAACCTGTGTCCTCTGCTTTGGCAGGCAGATTCTTAACCACTGTGCCACGAGGGAAGTCCCGCTGCTAGTTTTCTGAAGGGCTAGTCCTAGTACTGAACTAGTACCATTTCTGCCAAATCCAGTCAATTAATACAGTCATAGGCGCCCAGATTCAGTGAAGAGGCCACGTGAACCACATGAAGGCAGAATGAGAGGCCCACAGTCAGATGGGGTGTCAGTGTTCTGGTGTCTCTTTTTAGTGGTGCTTATTACTTTATCTATTTCTAATAGAAATGTACCTTTTAAAATAGCATTAATACCTATAGAACCATCTCAGTATGAGTCTTCTTTGGAGAGAGATGTTGATCTTTGATGAATTTTTTATTTTCTTTAGTTTATGGTCAAGTTTTCTACTTTTTCTTAAGTAAATTTCAGTTAATCATGTTTTTCTAAATATTTTATTCTATATTTTGAAATGTTTTGAGGAATTGTTTTCTTTTCTCTACATATGGTCATTGCTAATATGTATCTGTCTTCCCTTTTTTGTCTTATGTAACTAAAAGAAGTATCTGTGATGATAATGCATTAATCTTTTAGGATTTAGAGGAGGAAGATGTAGGTTTCAGATGATTTCAGATGATCTTTTGCTTTTCACAATTGATAGTAGTTTTGGATGAGTTGAATTTATTCTATTTTGTAACTTTAGAAAAAACAATGTTTTCATATAGTACAACATGTAATAGCAAAGAAAGCAGCCATCTGCAAGTCAAGGACAGAGGCCTCAGGAAAAACAAACTTGCTAATAACCTTGGATTTCCTCCAGAACTGTAAGAAAATAAATTTCTTTTTTTTAAGACACCCAGTCTGTAATATTTTGTTTTGGCAACCCCTGCAAACTAATAGAGGTTGTTAAATACCTTTGAGAAAAAAATCTATTGCTTTATTGATGGACACTTGAACAGTTTCCATCCTTTTGCTATTATAGACAAACCTATGTGAGTAACCTTGTACATATATCATTCTATACATATACAGCTTTGTCTGTAGGACAGTTATAATTTTGATGGCTTTTGCCACAATATGTAGGAATTAAAGTTTGTCCTACCACCAGAAATAATGAGAGTCACTCCCCACTACCCCCTTTGCTAATAGTGTGTTATTCCCAGTTTGGGGCTGTTACAAAAAAGGTGCCAGGAACATTTGCGTACAAGTCTTTTATGGACAAGTATTTCCTTTCCTCTGAGGGAAATAGCTAGGAGTAAAATGGCTGGGTCATACTGTAGGTATAATTTTAACTTTTTAAGAAACTTCCAAACTCCTCCAGGGTTGTTGTGCATTTTGCATTCACACCAGCAGTGTATGAATTCCAGTTCTTCTACATCCTCTCCAACACTTGCTACGATTAGCCTTTTAAATTTTACCCATTCTAACAGGCGTGTAATACTATCTTGTTAAGATTTTAATTTGCATTTCCCTAATGACTAATGATGTTGAGTATCTTTACATGTGATTATTTGGAATGTGTATATCTTTCGTTGGTGAGTTTGTCTAAATCTTTGTCCATTTGTTAAAAAACTAGGTTGTTTTCTTATTGAGTTTTGGGAGTTATTTATATATTCTGGATATAAGTCCTTTATGAGATATATGCTTCGCAAAGATTTTTCTCCCAGTTTGTGGCTTGTCTGTCTATTCTTTTTTTTTTTGCGGTACGTGGGCCTCTCACTGTTGTGGCCTCTCCCGCTGCGGAGCACAGGCTCCGGGCGCGCAAGCTCAGCAGCCATGGCTCACAGGCCCAGCCACTCCACAGCATGTGGGATCCTCCCGGACCGGGGCACGAACCTGTGTCCCCTGCATCGGCAGGTGGACTCTCAACCACTGTGCCACCCGGGAAGCCCCGCCTTTTTTTTTTCTTTTTAAATTATTTATTTATTTAGTTTGGCTGCGCCAGGTCTTAATTGAAGCATGCTGGATCTTTGGTTGCAGCATGCGGACTTTTTCGTTGCAGCATGCATGCGGGATCTAATTCCCTGACCAGGGATCAAACCCAGGCCCCCTGCATTGGGGGCACAGAGTCTTACCCACTGGACCACCAGGGAAGTCCCTTAACAGAATCTTTTGAAAAGTAGACATTTTTGGTTTTGATAAAATCAAATTTATTCGTGTTTTTTTATGCTTTTGGAGTCATATCTAAGAAATTTTTTTCCAGCCCAAGGTTACAAAAATTTTTTTCCTTCATCTAGAAGGAAACTTTTAGGTTTTACACTTAACTTTATGATCCATTTTGAGTTAATTTTTGTATATGGTGTAAGGTGTGGATTCCAAGGTCACGGCAGGGGTGTGGGGATGGTATATGGATATTCAACTGCTGTAGTACCTTTGTCCTCACAGTACACAAGTGAATGGTTTGCTGTGCCAAGCAGTCTATTCACAAAGCAGGCCCTGGGGCTGGGCTTCACCCACAGCATGGAGTTTGCCCACCCCTGTTCTATTCCTTGACCTCTGTAGTGATCTTCATGATTTCCTTCTGTCTGTTTACTTTGGGGTTAATTTCTTCTTTTTCTAGTTATTTAGGGTGGAAGCTGAGGTCGGTGATTAGAATAGTTCTAGAAATAGATAGTATCTAGTTTGCTCCAAATTTCTACTTTTTCTTATTGGTCTTGGCTGTGCTAAGTCCTTTGCTTTTCATATGAAATTTAGGGTCAGCTTGTCAGTTTCTGCCAAAAACAGACCTGGTAGCATTTTGTTTGGAACTGCATTGAATCTGTGTATCAATTTGGGAAGAATTGACATCTTAACAATATTGAAACTTTCAGCCCATAAACAGCCCAGCTATTTTTGTCTTCTTCCTTTTCTCTCAGCAATAGTTTGTAGTTTTCAGTATACAGGTCTATCATATCTCTTGCCAGCATTTCATAGTTTTGATGCTGTTGTAAATGGTATTGTTGAATTTCAAATTCTAATTGTTTATAAATAGAAATACAATTGATATTGAACTTGTGTCCTGCATCCTTGCTAAACTCACTTTTTAGTTCTAATAGCTTTTTTGTAAATTATATCAAGTCTTCTACGCCATGGTCATGTTTTCTGTGAATCAAAAGTTTTATTCCTTCCTTTCTAATCTAGATGCCTTTTATTTCTTTTTCTTGCCTAACTGGACTAGTTAGAACCTTTAGGAGAGTACCGGATAAAAGTGGTTTGAACAGAAGTCCCTATCTTGTTCCTGATCTTAGGTGGAAAGCACTCAGTCTTTTACCATTAAGTATAACATAACTGAGTTTTTTGTAGATGCCCATTATCTGGTTAAGGAAGTTCCCTTCTATTCCTGGTTCACTGAGAGTTTTTATCAGGAATGGATGTTGGATTTTGTCATATCCTTTTCTGCATCTGTTGAGATGATCATAGAGTTTTTGTCTTTTAGTGTATTAGGGTCATCAAACTTTATTTTAGACTGCAGTCCACATAGTCTCTGTTACAGCTGCTCAGTGCTCAGTTGTAGCACAAAAGCAGGCCATGGAGCTAGCTTTCACATACAGCATGAAGTTTGCCAACCTCGGTTCTTCTATTCCTTATTCCTAGTGATGTTTATTATTTCCTTTCTTCTGCTTACTTTGGGTTTAATTGTCTCTTTTTCTAAGGTGGTAGCTGAGGTCACTGATTTCAGACCTTTTTTTTATGATGCAGTTACTTAGTGCTATGAATATTCCCCTAAGTACCACTTTTACTCCACCCCCACAAATTTTAATGTTTTCATTTTCAGTTAATTCAAAATATGTTCTAATTTCTTCATTGCTTTGTGGGTAATTTCAGTTTCCAAATATTTGGGATATTCCAGATGTCATTCTGGTCTTAAATTCTAATTTAGAAGAACCTACATTTTT
The DNA here is from genome assembly GCF_003676395.1 of Aethalodelphis obliquidens. Taxonomy (NCBI): domain Eukaryota; kingdom Metazoa; phylum Chordata; class Mammalia; order Artiodactyla; family Delphinidae; genus Aethalodelphis; species Aethalodelphis obliquidens. The sequence goes on from NW_020837962.1 coordinate 19,412,383, forward strand.
TTTTTTTTTAATTTAGTGGAGTAGAGTTGATTTACAATGTTGTGTTAGTTTTAGGTGTACAGCAAAGTGATTCATTTATACATATACATATATTCATTCTTTTTCAGATTCTTTACCCATATAGGTTATTACAGAATATTGAATAGAGTTCCCTGTGCTATACAGTAGGTCCTTGTTCGTTATCTATTTTATGTATAGTAGTGTGTGTATGTTAATCCCAAGCTCCTAATTTATCTCTCCACCCCCCCCACATTTCCCCTTTGGTAACCATATGTTTGTTTTCAAAATCTGAGTCTGTTTCTGTTTTGTAAACAGAATTTGTATCATTTTTAAAATTAGATTCCACATATGAATGATATCATAATGTTTGTGTTTCTCTGTCTGACTTACTTCACTTTGTATGATAACCTCTAGGTCCATCCTTGTTGCTGCAAACGGCATTATTTGTTCTTCTTTATGGCTGAGTAATATACCGTTGTATATATGTACCACGTCTTCTTTATCCATTCCTCTGTTCATGGACATTTAGGTTGCTTCCATGTCCTGGCTATTGTAAATAGTGCTGTGTTGGGGTGCGTGTATCTTTTCAAATTATGGTTTTCTCCGGATATATGCCCAGGAGTGTGATTGCTAGATCATATGGTAGTTCTATTTTCAGTTTTTTAAGGAACCTCCGTACTATTCTCCATAGGCTTGTACCAATTTACAGTCCTACCAACAGTGTGGGAAGGTTCCTTTTTTTCCACACCTTCACCAGCATTTATCATTTGTGGACTTTTTGATGATGGCCATTCTGACTGGTGTGAGGTGATAACTCACTGTAGTTTTGATTTGCATTTCTCTGATAATTAGTGATGTTAAACATCTTTTCATTTGCTTTTTGGCCATCTGTATATCTTCTTTAGAAAAATGTCTATTTAGATCTTTTGCCCATTTCTTGATTGGGTTGTGTTTTTTTGGACATAGAGCTGCATGAGCTGTTTGTGTATTTTGGAGATTATCCCTTGTTGGTCACTTTGTTTGCAAATATTTTCTCCCTTTCTGTGGGTTGTCTTTTTGTTTTAAAGTTTCTTTTGCTGTGCAAAAGGTTTTTAAGTTTCATTAGGTCCCATTTGTTTATTTTTGTTTTTATTTTCATTACTCTAGGAGGTGGATCAAAAAAGATATTGCTGCGATTTATGTCAAAGAGCGTTGTTTTGTTTTGCTTTTTTAATTTATTTTTTGGCTGTGCTGTGCTGCTTGTGGGATCTTAGTTCCCCGACCAGGGATCGAGCCCAGGGCCCATGGCAGTGAAAGAGCTAAGTCTTAACCACTGGACCACCAGGGAATTCCCTAAGAGTGTTCTGCCTATGTTTTCCTCTTAAGAGTTTTTTCTCTCTGGCCTTACATTTAGGTCTTTGATCCGTTTTGAGTTTATTTTTGTGTATGGTGTTAGAGAGTGTTCTAATTTCATTCTCTTACATGTAGCTGTCCAGTTTTCTCAGCACCACTTTTCCCCATTGTGTATCCTTGCCTCCTTTGTCATAGATTAATTGACCACAGGTGCGTGGATACAAGAACCCACTTTATAGTGTTGAGTCCTCCTATCCAGGATCTGATCTTTCCATCTATTCCAGTGGTTTAAGGTTTTTCGCATTCAAGCATGTACAATGACTGTACAGACAGATAGTGGGGAGGTGCAGCAGCTTCAGGACAGCAGTTGCCTCCAGGAAGGTTGAATGCAGTAGAACAGGGACTGCGCTTTTATCCAAAATGTTGTAACAATGTTTTTAATACATCTGAATGTTTATGTAATACATATGAATGTTTCTTATGAAACTGTTTTTCTATATCTTTGAAATATTTTATAGTTTAAAAAATACTTAGGGGCTTCCCTGGTGGCGCACTGGTTAAGAATCCGCCTGCCAACGCAGAGGACACAGGTTTGAGCCCTGGTCTGGGAAGATCCCACATGCCGTGGAGCAACTAAGCCTGCGCGCCACAACTACTGAGCCTGTGCTCTAGAGCCCGTGCGCCACCACTACTGAAGCCCAAGAGCCTAGAGCCTGTGCTCCGCAACAAGAGAAGCCACCGCAATGAGAAGCCCACTCACCACAGTGAAGAGTAGCCCCTGCTCGACACAACTAGAGAAAGCCCAAGCACAGCAATGAAGACCCAATGCAGCCAAAAATAAATAACAACAAAAAAACACTTAGAAATCAATTTTAATAGAAAAGAACTTTTATTGCAAATACAGTGACTCTTCATATTACAGTAGTTTACTCTGATAAACCAAATGGCCATAATTTATGTATATTTTGGATATAAAACTATACTTTTTTTTTTTTTTTTTACATATAATATACTTTCCAGTGTGATGACACTTCAATGAGGAAAAGATTGCATTCACAATAGAAACCATCCTCCCTGAGTCCACAGCCCTAAAATAACAAGCACTGTCCAAACATCCCTGCAGTGGAGCTGACCCCAACAAAGGGGCTTCCCCTCCTCTACCCCTCATCGCCAGTTGACAGTCACAGAAAGTGAAGCATTTCTGGAGTGTCTGTATCCACCCACTATGGAGAATGCCAGTGACTCAACCAGAGCAGCAACAGTGAAATGGCAGAACTGCAGAGCCCTGACTTTGCATTTTAGTCTCTGTAGCCAAGGTCAGAAGTCAAACATTAAAACTATTTTACCATTTACCTTGCTGAGAGCCCCCATAACCTGTTCCACTAGTAAGCAGCAAATTTAGGAATTTTACGTAGGGACCACTAAAAAAATATATAGTCTTTTCCAACATGTCTGTTTCCCCAGCATCTGGCACATAGTCGACCTTCATTAAATGCTTGTGGGGCGAACAGAGAGTCATAATCCTCATCTGTCCAGGGGTGTGCGGCCAATGAGCCATAGAAGTTACAGCATCACAGTGGTTTACTTTTAAAAGATGTTCTTTGAAAATGAACTCCAGGAAGAAAAGCAGTCTACACAGAGAGAGATGCTGAAGCGATCTTACTGAGTAGTTTGTTGAGAGCTCTAACTCTTTCTTCCAAGAATCGGGATTTTTTCTCAGCACCTCGTTGCTTCTCTTCAGTGACCTGAAGCGCTTTCGTTAGGTGAGCATTTTCCACATAGAGCTCCTTGAGCAGCAAATCGGATCGTGTATTCTTTTCAAACTGGACAGGGGAGAAAGCCACACTGCACTGTGAATCTAATGCAGAAATGCCACGCTACCAGCTTGCCCCTCCCAGTCTTCCACGTTGTTCAAACCACAGTTTGGGGATTCTTAACAAATTGGAAGCAAATATTGGATGTAATGACAATTTTTGTTATCCTGGCGGGAGAGAGGAAATTGAGAATCTCATGAACTATGTGGTAGAGAAAACTTAAGCCAATTTTGCACAAATTGATTTTTACCATAAAATGAAGACAAAAAGACCAAAATCTGTAGGCCTCAAAAAGGAAGGAAATTGTCAAGAGTACCCAAAATGTTTGGCTCATCTCAGTGTGCTCTGCAGGCCCATCCCGTCACCCAGGACACAATGAGGCACTGTGGTCACCACATACACAGCAGCTGTAGATGCTGCAGTGATGGGGACACAGGCCACACTAGTCAGGATGCTAAGACACAGGGGTCCCAGATTTGCGCTTCGTGAGTCAGCACTACATACATTCACTCAAGTAGTTAACTGAGCAGCTCCGTTGGCCAGGTGCTGCCCTAGCAACAGCCCTGCTCTCACAGGGCATGTATTCCAATGGAAGGAGACAGACCAGAACCAAGCTCGCAGTTTTGGATGGTGGGACTGGTGGTGGACCAGTGTTGGGTGGTGGGACCTGCTAACAGAAAACCCAGGAGGGGACGCACAGCTGAGACTGAGGTGAACAGAGAGGGCTTCTCTGTACGTTGACATTTGGACGGAGAGCTGAATAAAGCACCGGGTAAGTCAGCGAGGCTGTCCGGCATGAACATTCCACGCAGAGCTGGCACATGTGGGGATGACAGGAATGGCCAGGAGGCCTGTGAGGAAGTCAGAGCTGCCATGCTGGCTGGGCAGGGGGCCAAGGGGAGGGGAATAAGTCCTGCAGAACCTTGAAGACCACTGTAAAAACTGCCTTTTACTCTGAGGGATGTGGAAAGACTGGAGGTTTCTGAGCGGAGGAGGGCCAACACCTCCGTCACATTTGAAGGTGACTGTTGCCGCTGAAAGCACATCAAAGGAAACAAGGACACCAGCTGTTAGGACCCAAGAGATGGGGGCTCTGTATCCCACGCTGAAGGCCTAGCTGAAGGATGAGATGGGAAGGGGTCCATCAGGACTCCAAGGTTTTGGACTTGGGCGGGCAGGTGAGGGCACAGACAGCTCTGAAGGACTCCTGTAAAGAGGAGCAGAGAGCTGGTAGGACCAGGGCTCTGGAAGGTGGTGTTGAGACAAGGCTCCAGAGGAGGGAAGGGCTGGGGCAGCGGGGAGGGGACACGGGCACATGCATTTCTTTGGGCACTTCTGGTCTTCCAGTGAAACAAGCACAGAGCACAGCTGAGGGGAGAGGTGCTGGAGGTCAGAGACAGGAGGGAAAGGGCCCACTGGAGAGGGCAGTGGGGGCGAGGGTGTAGTTGGGACAGCTCCCCGGCCACCCTGGCACCTCCACGTGCAGGAGCCTCAGGATTCACCTGGGGTTTGGGTTGAGGTTTTGCCAGGAGTGACTGCGGGAGTCACCGAGTCTGACTGCTGGGAAGGAACGTGAGGACCAGGGACAGAGAGGGTGGGAGGATGGCAGTGCCGGCAGGGGAGGGGCTGCAGAGATGCGGGGGTGGTCAGGAGCCGGTGGCCTGCACAGAGTGACGCTGCCCGGGGACCTGCAGCTCCGGATGCCGCAGATGAACCATACTTGACTGCTATGTAAGAAAAGTATTTCTACAGATTCTCATGTTTCATTTCCTGTAGCTCCAAGTAGAACTTTTAGGGCAGCAATGGCCTCTCTCTCCCCTCTCCCCCTCTCAGCGATTCCACAGGACATGGGGTTCTCTTGGGTAATGTCTCCCTGATCAGCTACTTGAATGCCCAAACGAGGCGTCATCACTCACCTGCTCTTTCAGCTCACGCACTTTCTCTTGGAGGAGCGCTTCCACGTTCTTCAAAATCATTTCCACCTCCTCCACCCGCTCTTCTGCGGCTTTCAGCTGTTTTTCATGTGCTTCCTGCACAAAAGGAGGTTAGAGACGAACACTGTACATTTTAAAAAGAATCATCACAGGTTTATTTACTTTAGAATGGAAATTAGCTGAAGTGTGCAAATCTGAGTGTGTGGATAACCTTTCATCCCTAGAGGGACGGTTAGAAATGTCTCACAAGCCACAAAGCTGCATTTCTCATTGCAGTCTAAGCAGGTCAGCAGACTGCTTTGTGCTAGGATTTGTCCTTTGAGTCCTAAATGACTCAAAGGTGAGTTTCCCCAAACACGTTAGTCTTTCTAAAGGATTTGACTAAATTTCTTTGTTTTGTCAATAATCTCTCACAGCTTAACTGTCTCTCCAGCATAACGTTTTTGCAGAATGCTGAAAGGCTAGTCTTCATTAGAATTTGTTTTACAAACGTCGAATTTCACCCACCTTTGCAGGCTTGCGCCAGTTCCTCCCTCGTGAAGGTGCCTCACCCTCTGCCCCCCCCACCCTCCCCCCCACCTCACGAACTCTGAGGACCAAGATGTGCCCCGCAGGCTTACACTTTAAGGTGCTCACTCACTGGTGCCTGAGAGGGTGCTTTGAGGTGGGAACCACTGCCACCAGAAGTTGACAGAAACGGAAGCACAGAGAGGTTAACTGGCCTGAGGTCACTCGGCTGGGGTGGTGCAGCCAGGCTCCAGATCCCTGCAATGCGTGCTCTGAGCCACTGTCCTGCTGCCCTTTGAGGCTGAGACTCTGCTTCTATGTGCCTAGATGCCTAGGGCAGCACCTGGCACACAGCCGGGCTCCCCAAGTCTGTGCTGTCACTGTGCTGACCTCTTGTCCAACCGCCCCCCACTCCCTGGCTACCTTTAAACATGCCGAGCACAGCCCACCTCAGGACCTTTGCACCTGCCTGTACTCTCACAGGGCTACACAGGCAGGGACCCTGCCCATCACCTCCCTCGCGGCCCCTCTAGCACCATCTTTCAGGCCTGGAAGCGGGGACCGTGTGTGTGGCTGCGTGGCTGGCTGCAGACACATGCAGCCTGGCAGACAGACTGGGGGGCTTTGGGGTGCCTTCTGGGTCAGCTGCTCAACGCCCCCCAGTTCTCAGGGAAAGTTGGGTCCCATAGCTTCCATAAACCAGTCCTCACGTAGTGGGACATCTGCGGGGCCATCTTCCCCTGGGCACCTGGGCAGCTTTTGGCTAAGTCACCAGAGAGCCAACCTTACCCTCCCCGTCACCCTCAGCCGGCCGTCGGGCCCCTGTCCTCACTTACCCGTTCCTCCACCTGGAGCTGCCGAGCCGCCTGCCACTCCCCTTCCAGCAGCTGCTGCAGCTCAGCCAAGCGGCCCCGAGGCACCAGCTGCTCCATCTGCTCCTGCAGCTGCTGGACCGCGTGGGCGTGCTGGGACTGGGCCAGCTTCAGCCTCGTGGTGGCCCCGTACAGCTGCCCGGGGAGAAGGCACCCAGTGTTGGGGTGACTGCCCAGAGCTGCCGGGTCACTACCAGGCACAGAAGACTGCATCCCTACCTTTAAGGTCACCCCACAAGGAAAGTGTCTGCAGCAAAACCCACGATTCCTAAAGAGCCCGTTTAGCTGAATTCTGACGCCCAGACTCCATGCAGCTGGCACTTCTGCACAGTGAGAGCCAGGAAGGCCTGCCTGTAATCCTCCACGTGACCTCCCGCCGGGTTAGGTAACCTTCTGTCATGTTTACCTTCCGGGTACATTACTGGGGTGTAATTCCTTTAATACTGTGACCCACGCCAGCTGTGTACGGCAACCTTCCTCTAAGTGAAGAGTTCATGCTCCTGACACCTGGCTGCGGCCGGGGTCCCAGAGGTGGGTTACACAGTGATCAGCGAGGGGCTGGGAGCAGGTGTGGATGGACCTCAGCACCCGCTCCCTGGGCACAGAACCCACTGGGGCGTTGGTACCAAGCTGTCCAGAACCTGGCCACTTCCCCTGATGGACCACCTGGGAGGCCGGATCTCAACACCACTTCTATCACTTGGACTCTGGCAGCTTCGTCTGGAACACACAGAACTTCCCTGAGACCCCACAGACAGGAGAGGCAACAGCTCTGCCAGGGGTCCTGCCGAGGGCAGGCTGGAGAGGAGGGCGCTGGCCATGCCAGGCAAGGGCGAGGCTGTGAGCCCGCAGCCCCACTTCCCTCACCGTCCCGTGTCACTGCGTGTCTGATGGGTCCCCCCAGAGACACACCCATACACACGGGTCCAGCAGGGCAGCTACCGTGCTCTTTGGGATGAAGAGAGGGGAGGATAGTTCCCACACACCCTCCACCAGATGTAGCCTCCTCCCGACTTTCGAGATTCAGATGGTCACTCTGCAGTCACTCTGGCCCATGTCTGCGCCCCCACCCACCCGAAAGTGCTCTTCACACCCCCTGCCCAGGTTCCTCGCCACCCGCTCTCCACTTGGCTGGGTGGTACATCAGCACCGCCCGACTGAGTGCCCCGAGCCCCCTCCTTGTGAAGTGAGGTGCGGGTGCAGGCTGGGCTGCCTCCGGAGAGCCCTGCTCAACTGCCACGTGAGGAGGGGGACGTCCCCAGAAGAGCAGTGGGGCCACTGCAGCCGGGAAGCCAGGGCCTTCGCGTTCTGGATGCCCTCAGACAGCAGCCCCTCCTGCCCTGAATCCAAGCTGGACTGGCAGAATGTGGGGAAGTGATATTCAGAACTCCTGGGCACCGGCCTCAGAAGCCTAGCCACCTGTATGCTCTTCTGGGGGCGCCTGGTTACTGTACCTCGAGAACCCCATGCCGTGGAGAGGCCGGTGCGGGTGCCCCAGTCCATGGCACCCCTGTAAGTGCCCTCTTGGACGCCTGGCTCCCCTGCTGGACCTGTGACCTTGGAACCACTCATGGCGCACCGGTGACCACTCCCTCCCTCCCCCATGGCTCTGTGTGCACCTCACCTCCACACACCCAGAGGGTCCCTAGGTGCCCTGGAAGCTCCTTACTTCCCTTCTCCACTTTCATACAGGTGTGTTTCACGGGGGTCCTCGTCTAAAGCACAAAAGGGGACGCCAGCTCATGTCACAGCAGCCTGCCTAAGTGCAGTATCTCCTGCCGTGACGGCAGCTGAATGTTGGGCAGCCCAGCGGGCACGGAGACCTCCGGCAGCCCAGCCCTCCTGCCAGCAGATGGGTCTGACTCCTTAGCCTCAAAGGCTCAATCTAGCCCAGGCAATTTCTCAAGGTTCCTTTGGCACTAAAAGTAGAGAAGGGAGCCCCCAGTACGTGGCGGCACCTCGGGGAAAGTACCTGCTTACGGCGGGGGGCTGAGCCCACAGGAGCCTGACAGCACCTCATAAGGCCCCGGTGGGGGGTCCCACACCCAGACCGACCCCTCTGCAGCCCCGGGCCATCTGAGAAGTGACTGTTCACACCAGGTGACCGCAGCCAGGTCCAGGAGTCAGGCCAGGGGCCAGTTGGGGAACCTGGTCCAAAGGCTGGGCAGAGGCATGCGGCTTAGAGACCCTCTCCCACGGTCCTTTTCCCGCTGCTGTACCCTGGCCCTCCAAGCACACCCCAGGTCTGAGTCCACACTGGGCCCGTGGCCCTCAGGGCACCTCACCCTGTCACCTCCCTTCTCCTGTTCAAACTCCTCAGAAGAACCAGCCCTGTGTCCCTGAACCTCACGCTGTCAGGCACCCGCCGTCCCTCCTGGGCCCACTCTGCTTACATATGTTTGTACCAGACCACGAACTCCCTGCCTCCCCTGAGCCTGATGCGCGCTGGACAAATGCTGCGGCAGGAGAGCAGGTGGAACAGCCACAGGTATGTGACACCTGGGCTCCACTGGGGGCGCGGAGCGGGGTCACCTCGGGGGCTGCTCTGCCCTGTTGGCCTGGACCTCAGAGGCCACCTGCCGCGTTCCTGCCGCGTTCCCTGGCCCCTCCATCTGTAGAGGGCACACCGGGAGGCACTGCTATGGCCTCCTCCCCTCGTGAGGAACAGGCGCAGCTCTTCACGTGGCTCACTTGAGTTCAACCCGACCCTGGACTGAGCCTGACTCAGTTGGGCCTGGCGGATGCCCAACTAGCCGGGTGACCTGAGGGAGACCAACGATGCCCCTGGCTGGACTAGTCCCGGCCAGGCTGTCAGAGGCAAGGCTGACCCCTCCCGGGCTGGGACCACCGCACACACCCACCTGGTCCCGACTCTCTTCAAGGGCCTCTCTCAGCTGTGACTGTGCCAGTCTCAGGCTCTGACGTTCCTGAGTCACGTGTTCAAGTTCAAGTTCAAGTTTTTGGATTTGGTTATCCTGTTTTTAAAAAATCAATTTCACAAGTATAAGAAGTATCTTAGCAATGTGATACACGTTTAATGCAGAAACTTCAGAAAAGCAAAAATTACAAAATTCAACTCATCCATGATCCCAGCAGCCCGAGGACCCCACCCGACATTCTGCTGTATCTCGTGGCCCTCCCTCCACACGCACGGACTTCTGTCACTAAGACGTTGTATGCTGTGCTTTCCCCCTCTTATTATATCTTGAGTGTTAAATACTTTTCAGAAACATGGTTTTTAATGGCTGCACCATCATTTACTGACTAATTCAATACTGTCGATGATTTAAAGCTGATTCCAATTCTGTTTTGCTATTATAAATACCACAGCAATGAAAATACTTCCAGCTAAGTCCGTACACAATTTTCAGTAAAGTTCCCACTAGCAGAACCATGAAGCCAGAGCGCACGGACGTTCTTGATGCTCTTGACGTATATTTTGCCATACTGTCCTCCGGAGAGGTTGTACCAACTTACTCTCCTATCATCAAGGTTTAATTCCTCTCTACTACTTTTTCTAGATACCAGGCTTTGTAAAAGCTGCTTAAGTCCACATATTTTCAGGGCTTGCTTGTTAAGTCCCTCCCTTTACCTCCAGGCACATCAGGGCTGTTCCTCATCTGTTTTAGGCCAGCCTGTCTGCCCCTCCCTGCCGCGCCGGCCACTCACCTGCAGCTCCTCCCGGCATGCCGCCTCCTCCAGTCTCTGTGTCAGCAGCTGAACAGTGATGTGATTCTTCTTGCTCTGGGCCTGGTGGGTGGAGGCCTCCTCTCCCAGCTGCAGGACCCTGTGGTTGAGCTGGGACAATTCATCCTTGCATTTCTGACTCTAGAACAAAAAGGAATAAAACACAGATGAAAAAGTTTTTTTTGTTTTTTGTTTTTTTGCTGTACGCGGGCCTCTCACTGTTGTGGCCTCTCCCGTTGTGGAGCACAGGCTCCGGATGCGCAGGCTCAGCGGCCATGGCTCACGGGCCCAGCCACTCCGCGGCCTGTGGGATCCTCCCAAACCGGGGCGCGAACCCGTGTCCCCTGCATCAGCAGGCGGACTCTCAACAAAAAGTTATTTTTTTAAACCAACAGCATTCCAGGGTTCTCAACCAGGGACACTCTTGCTCCCCGAGGGACGCTTGGCAATGTCTGGAGACCATTTTGGTCATCACAGCTAGCGGGGTGGGGTTACTACTAGAAACTAGTGGGTGAGGAGCTCAGCGTCCCCAGAGTGATGGGCTCTCTGGCCACGGGGCAGAGGATGAACTCTGGTCCATCCAAGAAGCAGCAGGCTGGGCACCAGGGGGGCTCACAGCGCATCAACATCCAACCACTGCTCTGGAGAACTGGCATGGTTTTCTTGTTTCTCCCACGGTTATTTCTAACATTATCTTAAGCAATTTGAAGGGAAAAAAAAACCCTCGTTATACTTGAGGCACGTGATTCTCTTCAAATCACTGTTATTAAACACAAAATCCGAGGCTCTCGGTGGGGGGAGCACACTGATAAAATCTCCCACTTTGCGGGCAGCGGATGCTGGACCCTGGACGGTGTTGCCTGGGATGAAACAGCAGCCAGCAGGTGACACACGGCAGTGCGTTATTTCCAACCGGCTGTCACACACCTTCACACAAACCACGTTTTGCTCATCTGCTTTTCCCCAGCAGCCGCTCTGGAGGCCGAGGGTCTGCAGCCCTCCGTGCCTCAGAGTGGCGTCCACACACAGCTGTTGGGCGCGTCACTGTCGCCCCAGGGCCGGATGTTCCCACCACATCAGCCAGGCGCAGGAAGAAGCCGGCTGGGGCGAGAGCTATGGGTCTCTCCAGGGGACAGCAGAGGTCTGAGAAGCCAGAGGTGACAAAAACACTCCCAGAGGACTTCGCTGGTGGTGCAGTGGTTAAGAATCTGCCTGCCAGGCTGCACTGAATCCATCTGGTTGTGCCTTCCACCCACCCACCCACACCCACACACACACACACACACACACACACACACACACACACACGTATAATGATTGATTACTTAGAACGAGTTCCTCTAGGATGACATTTTCTTCTCTAAATTAGTTTTTTCTTTAAATTTAACCTTCAGTTTTGAGTCACTCAGTTGGCTGTTTCATCATATGATTCTTTGGTTGTCTCTCAGTGATGCCAGATGGGATCAGCACAGCCCCAGGTGCTAGTTGCTAATGCCTATAAAATACCACCCACCCCCACAAAGGAGAATCATTTAAGAGTTCTTCGGACTTCATCTTCAAAAGTAGCCAAAGAATTCACGTGACAGGTTATCCCAGAAAATCTTTTGCAGTTAGTGAAATTAGGGTATAACTAAGAACATTCGGAATACTACACACACAGTTTAGGTGATCTTGGTATAGTGGTGGGACAGCAGTAAAGTAATTAACATGTACATGCTCTGCTGGGGGAGACTAAAGGGAAAGAGGTGTTCAGCCTAGAAAAACATTTCGCAGTGGATTTCCTATGAAGTCAATGTGTCTTGGGTTTAACTTTGAAACAAATTAAAACATTTAAAAACTGACTTACTAGCATTTGTGGATTTCAGATTGAGACCCATGTAAAAGCAGTGCTTTATTCTGTGAAAAAAGAAGAATCCACCAGCTGATGCAGGGGACATGGATTCGATCCCCAGTCCGGGAAGATCCCACATGCCAAGGAGCAACCAAGCCCGTGCACAACAACTAATGAACCTGCGCTCTAGAGCCCGTGAGCCACAACTACGGAAGCCCGCGCGCTCTAGAGTCCACGTGCCACAACTACTGAAGCCCGTGTACTCAAGGGCCCGCGTGCCGCAACTACGGAGCCCGCGGGCTGCAACTACTGAAGCCCGTGCGCCTACAGCCCGTGTTCTGCAACAAGAGAAGCCACCGCAATGAGAAGCCCACACATGCAACGATGAGGAGCCCCCGCTCGCCACAACTAGAGAAGGCCCACGCATAGCAACGAAGACCCAACGCAGCCAAAATAATAATAACAATAATAATAAAAATTAAAAATAAATAAAAACACTCCCAGAAAGAGTAAGAGCTCAGCAAGGTGTCAGGACACAAGGTTGGCAGGTGAAAATCCACTGTACTTCTATGTCCTGACAGTGAACACGCAGAATCCCATGTGAAAAACAAAACACCATTTCTGGCTTCTGGTCTGGCCTGTAAACAGCTTGGAAGTCATCACTCCCATCCTCCCAACAAGAAAAAGCTGAGTAACTGAAAACTCAACCACGCTTCTGAGACCCATCAGAGAACTGAGGTCACAGGGCAAATCAATGCCCTGAAAACTGGAGAGACGGGCAAAGAGAGTCACAGCTCACCAGGAGCTGACGGCTGGAGCCCGAAACAAAGTGGCTACTGTGGGCGGAACTGTGTCCACAAACTCTCGGCTGTGTCTGGAGACAGGGCTTGCAGCAGGTAATTAAGGTTAAATGTGCTCAAGAGGCGGGGTCCTAATCTGATAGGACAGTGACTTTATGAGAAGACACAGTGAGAGGGCATCGTCTGCAAACCTGGAAGAGCCTCGCCAGAACCAAGTCAGCCTCGCCTTGATCTTGGACTTCCGGCCTCGAGAACCGTGAGGCAATAAACTTCCGTGGTTTAAGCCACCTGTCTGTGGCATTCTGTATGGAGCCTGAGCAGACTAAGACAGTGACCATTCTGAAGTACACAGAGCGCTCTGTTCTCCTGCCCTCAAGGGAAATGTCCTTTTTACCAGATCAGAACCAGCGTGGGGAAGGGGATACCCAACTGCAGCCCCCTCTAAACTTTCTGACTCAGTACACACCTATCAGAGTGGCTAAAATAAAAGAGTGACTACACAAGCGTGGGCAAGGATGTAGGGAAACGATCAAGCACACATTGCTGGCAGGAACGGAAACCGTTACAGCCACTCTGGATGAGAGTTGGGCAATTTCTTATAAAACTAGACATGTAACTACCATACAACACAGCCACTGCTCTCCCGGGCATTTATCCCATGAAATGAAAACCTATAACCACACAAAGACCTGCCTGAGAATGTTCACGGCACCTCTGTGACAGCCCCAAACTGGAATCAGCCCAGCCGTCCTTTAAAAGGTGAGCGTTAAAACAAGCTGTGGGCGACTTCCCTGGTGGTCCAGCGGTTAAGACTCCGTGCTCCCAAGGGCCTGGGTTCGATCCCTGGTCAGGGAACTAGATCCCGCAGGCCACAACGAAGATCCCATGTGCCGCAGCTAAGACCAGGCGCAGCCAAATAAAGAAATAAATATTAAAAAACAAAACAAAACAAGCTGTGGGACATCAATGCCTTGGAAAAGTGTCCAGCGACAGGAAGAAGCTAACCGGGGACACAGAGCCGGGAATTATGATATGTGAGAAAAGGCAACCCCAAAGTTCATATTCTGTATTCCTTTTGTATCACATTTTGAAATGACACAGTTTTGGAAATGAAGGGCAGTTAGTGGTTTTCAGGGGTTAGGGGCTGGGGTAGGTGGGCAGGAAGGCGGTGGGTGTGGTCATGAAAGAACAACGTGAAGGATCTTTGTGGAGCTGGAGCTGTTCAGTATCTTGACTGTGGTCATGGAGACACGAACCGACACAGGGGATAAAATTGCATAGAACGTGACACACACACGAGTACACAAGTAAAACTGGGGAAACCCGAGTAAGGCACGTGGATTGTATCAATGTCGACATCTTGGTCGTTGATATTCATTATGGACTGATCCCTGCCAATTCACATGTTGAAGCCCAAACCCCCAATACCTCAGAGTGACTGTATTTGGAGATGGGGTCTTGAAAGAGGTGATTAAGGTAAAATGAGGTCATATGAGTCCAATATGATGGTGTCCTAATACGAGATGAGGACACAGACACATCCGAGGGATGACCACGTGAGGACACAGGGAGAGGACAGCTGTATACAAGCCGAGGAGAGAGGCCGCAGAAGAAACCAGTCCTGCCCTGATCCTGGACTTCTAACCTCGAGAACTATGAGGAAATAAACTTCTGTCGTATAAGCCACTCACTCTGTGGTACTTTGTTATGGCAGCCCTAGCAAACTAACACAGATAATATTATACTATAGTTCCATAAAATGTTACAACTGGAAGAAACTGGACAAAGTGTATTTCTCTGTAATATACTTCTCATAACCACCTGGGAGTCTGCAATCATCAATACTAATTTCAATTTTAAAAAGAATTAAAAAACAAAAACAAAAACAAGAATGACACATCCCAGCTTCTGTGCTTCAGTCCAAAAGCCAGTAAGTGAGACCAAGTACAGAAGGCATTTACTTATGGGGCAAAGGGAGACCAGTGTGGAGGTCAGTGCTGAGTGAGACAGGGCATTTACCTGCAGGGTAAAGGGATTAATCAAATAGTTAAGTAAATCTATTGAAGATGAGGAAACCAGGTTTTTCATTGCTAGAGGCAAGAGTTACAAATATGGAAAGGGAGAAAACTAGAATTATCCCTGTGATGTTGGAATTGCAGATAAGAGTTTGAATTCATGGTTTTCAGTAGGGAGATATATAAATAAGTATACCTGAAACCATGTGCATGTGAGCATAATAAATATATGTATACACTCCCTAGCTCTATGCACTGACTGCACCTGGACATAGTGATGCCCCAGGAGCCGTGAGCACTCCTAGTGCCCAGATCTTGGTCTCTAAATACCATTCGGAACTAAAAGTCACCAAGGGCTCCTTGGAGAAATAACTGCTTCCAGGACTGGGGCAGGGAAGTACTAGATGAACCTGGAATATCGTGAGGCACCAGAAAGTGAGGAAGTGTGCAAAGAATGACCAGGACCTGTCAGGAGGACCCAGAAGTCCCCCTGAGGGGACTCTTATTGGCCAAATCTGGGATAATCTGAGCATAAAAATAAATACTGATGGTAACATATTAATAACCCATTGAATAAAACAGGAATCTATGATAGTAACATAATGATGAATAAATAAATGGAGGGCTTCCCTGGTGGTGCAGTGGTTAAGAATCTGCCTGCCAATGCAGGGGACACAGGTTCGAGCCCTGGTCCGGGAAGATCCCACATGCCGTGGAGCAACTAAGCCCGTGCGCCACAACTACTGAGCCTGCACTCTAGAGCCCGTGAGCCACAACTACTGAGCCCATGTGCCACAACTACTGAGCCTGTGCTCTAGAGCCCATGCTCCTCAACAAGAGAAGCCACCGCAATGAGAAGCCCGCGCACCACAACGAAGAGTAGCCCCCGCTCACCGCAGCTGTGGAGAGCCCGTGCACAGCAACGAAGACCCAGTGCAGCCAAGAATAAATAAATAAAATAAATAAATTAAAATAAATAAATAAATGGAGAGAAGAAAAAGCTCTTCCTTACACTAGAACACCAATTAACAAATATAAAAGGAAGCTGGGATTAGTCACCAACTGGCCACCATCACAGTAATAACTGACTCCACCAAGAAACAGAGGATGCTAAAACAAGGGGGTGAGAGTTTGATGAAGAACAAGATATTCACATCATGTCAAAGCATTTCCCCATAAAATATTCAGTAATTACCAAGGGGAAAGTAACTTTGTGGAGAAGCCTGACCAACACCACCTGACCAAGAATCTAAGTTGATGTCACTAATGCTTGTGTCCCTGGACTGGATGGGATGAGAAGGACACAGCATCACTTTGGGGATATTCACACATAATCTGAATCCAATCACAGGGAAGCACCAGATACACCGAAACAGCCACTTGTAGTCTTCAGAAGCGCCAGGTCCTAACAACAAGGACAGGTGGACTGAAGCCACACGAGGGCCTGGGCTGGCTGATCGGGCAGTTTCACAGTCACACTGATTTCCTAATTTGGGGTGGGAGAGGGCTGATGGGTCAGCAACTCACTCTCAAATCTTTCATAACAAAGTTCTGTGCTTCCTTGTTGTAAGCTTGAAATTATTTCACAATAATGGAAAAGGGAGGGTGGCATCAGCTTCATGCCAGGTGTCAATACTTCACCTGTGTGCAGAGCTCTTCCATCTCAGAGCAGGCCTTTTCCTTCTCTCTCTTTAAAAACTCAACTTCCTTCCTGTTGAAGAAGCAAAGTTAACAGTATCACTGACCACTCATCGCTCAGGGTCACCTTGGAGGCTTGAATTTGTACACCTGCTCCTGGGACCCTACAGCCACTGCTCTGTCACTGTCCTACGCTATTGCTGCTGCTGGTCCAATCGGATCCCAGCTTCGGAACCAGAGGAACCCTGACAGCACTGTAAGAACAAACCCTCCATGATGTTCCTCAATCGCACACGTTAATCTCTCCCTAGCACATGTGACTGCTCTTCACACCCAGCAGCATAAACACCAACACAGGCTTACATTCACTGACATCTGAGGTCAAAGGGGGTCCCAGCACCAAACTTAGGGAAAAATGGTTCCTGGAGGGAAAAATCTTGCAGATTTCAGAACTGCTGTAACCTAACAGAGATCGCTTATTGACCATCCACTTTGGATCCCAGGCTTTCACCATCAGGCACTTTAATCAAACCAACACCGCATTCTCGGCAGTTTAGAGCCGAGCTCATCTTGAATGTCATTTAAAAAAAAGCCAAACAAACCGTCCTTGGATGAGGCTCTGATGGTGAAAGCAGAAATCCACTGACAGGCAACCCCGAGCCTCCGCCGCAACACGCACACACACACACACACACACACACACACACACACACACACACACCTCCTGCCTCAGTGCTCAGGCCCCCGACCCGACTCTGACACACACACACACACACAGACACA
>NW_020837962.1:19429995-19450387 GCF_003676395.1 Aethalodelphis obliquidens
ACTTTGACACACACACACACACACACACACACACACACACACACACAGCTCCTGCCTCAGTGTTCAGACCCCCGACCCCTGACTCTCACACACACACACACACACACACACACACACGCACGCACACACCTCCTGCCTCAGTGCTCAGGCCCCCGACCCCTGACTTTGACACACACACACACACACACACACACACACACACACACACAGCTCCTGCCTCAGTGTTCAGACCCCCGACCCCTGACTCTGACTCACTGAAATCGACAGACCAGGAATGAACCTCGGAGAAAAGCACAGCTGAAACCATTATCAGAACAAGAACAAACAGATTCTACTCGCCCAGAAAGGCTGCAAGAGTATCTCTCGCCCCTACGAGAACGCTCGATGCCTCCCCCGAGCCTGAGCACGATGAGCACTTCTGCAGGGTGAGCAGTGCCTGCAGAGCAGCGTCAGAGGCACACGGGCCTGCGCTGGAGCTGGTGGTGCTGACCCGGTACCTCCTACTTCTGCGAGCGAGGAGCTCAGGAAGGAAGGTGGCTGCTGACATCTGCAACGAGGCCCGAGCCCCGCTGTGCCTGGCAAGGCTGGTCAGAGGGCAGCACGGCTCTCCTGGAACGCGGGTTATCTGTGAACACGTCCCACTTTCTACAGCAATGCCTTCTACGCTTACTCTGCGAAGAGCGAGCCCTGTCAGGGACTGGGGTCGGGGTGGGACCGTGGAGATGGCCCTTACCTCCGTGCAGCCTCTGTCCTTCCTGCAGCTGCAAGCCCTGTCAGGGACCGGGGTCGGGGTGGGACCGTGGAGACGGCCCTTACCTCTGTGCAGCCTCTGTCCTTCCTGCAGCTTCAAGCTCTTGCTGGATCCTCGTCAGCTCATTTTTCAAAAACGTGTTTTCTTCAGAGAGCCTATCCAACTTGATCCTGCATGAGAAATTCAAGAAAGGATCAAGAGTGGGAACTCCGGAAGCTGGTCACCCCCACGCACTCCAGCCTTGCAGTGACCCTGCAGCCACACTTCCCCTTCCCTAGATGAGGGCGCAGGACACCACTTCCTTCGCTCTCCTGTATCCCGTGTTAACCTGCTCTGGTTTGCATCTCCCTAGAGATAAGCTATAGAAGACAAAGCTTTCTTAGCTTCTAAAACGGCCACACAATCAACAACTCCCTGGTGTATTCAGCACCTTGGATCTTTGTGTTCACAGCTGGCCTGTTCCTGCATCTTATAACCTCCACTGAAATGTGAGTGCGCCCATGGCTAGCACCAGTGCAAGATGCTGGGTGAGTCCTCGCGAGGTCACTGCAAGGAGAGTGGCCACCCCCTCCCCCCTCCACCCAGGGGACTCCAGCACAAAGCTGAGGAACACAAGGACTGGGGAGGCCGGATCCCAAGGGAAGAGTGCCGCCATCCTACACCCTGAGGTCAGTACCAGGAGGAGCCTGGGACGATGCCCGGCTCAGTGGACAGAGGGCGACCTGATGCAACATGGAGCCTTCAGGGGGAAAAGCAAGTACCGACAGTGGCTGCCGGGACCAAGTCTGCCCGGAGCCCCCCTGGCTTCCGATGCACTTAGAGTCTCCCTGGGGAGGTAACCCCATCGATGTGTGACACACGAGCAACTGACAAGTAAAGATCACGGGGAGGCAGCCTGAAACCCACGCCTGCTGCCCAGAGAGTCTATCCTTAACGCATGTTGGTCTTGCGGACATTTATTCCCCTAAACAGGTCTCTACCTGGCATTAGCTTCTTTTCAATCTAAAAGTACTCAAAGCCACATGACCTCATATGTTTATGTATTATTCTTATAATGTCAAGCGTAAGTATCTCCTTCATAAGCACAAGTACCACTTCACTTTTCCTCATGAGGAACTAGAGAGAAAAATAAAGACATAGAAGTCAACGGAATTTTAAAAGCAGCAAAGGATTTCAAGCAGGGGAGTGACACAAATGAGGTCTGTGTTTTGAACTGTCATTCCGGCTCCACGATGGAAAACAAATTGATTCAAGGCAGGTGTGTGTGTGTATGTGGTTGGCAGGAGATTCTGCCTCCAGCTTCGGGGACCTCAAATAAGATGGCGTTGCTCCACCCCAGCTGCCCACACTCACCACATAACCAGAGCAGAGCTGGTCATCTAGTGTGTGATGTCCTCACAGAAGGTAATGGAAACCTCCAGGGGTCCCCAAACAAAAAAAACCCGGAAGCTGAAACCAAAGCCATGAGCATTAAGCAACACAAAAATGGGGTTACCCTGAGGCCAGCACCTACACCAGTGTGGGGAAACCACACCGTGGATACATGCACTGGGCCAGTTCCCTGGAAGAGGTTAAAGTGGTCTCAGATTAAGAGGCTCCCAACTCTTGGCAAAAGCAAAGCACATGCTTTCTGCAGGGAGCACCCTCTACTACAGCTCCCAGGATTCCCAGAGATAAACGTCACGTAAGCATGAGCTCACAATCAAAGATCACCACAATATATGTGGAAAAGGACCCCCTATGAGAGTCAGAAGAAGCCAGAACAACAGAATTAGATCCTGTAGGAACCTCAGATACTGGAATTATCAGACACAAACTAAGGATAAATATTATGAAATGTTTACTTAACTAAAAGATGGAAATTTTAAAAGGGACAAGCAACAAGAAGCTGTCAAAAATGATCAGACAGGACTAACTAAACAGAATTTTGGAAAATAAAAAGTCAGTGTCAAAAGAAAAGCTCACTGGCAGGATGTGCCATAGACAGAAAAGAAGTCGGAGGTAATGAAAGAGAGGCTAAGAAATGGAGGAGGAAGGATGCTCAGCATCACTGAGCACTAGAGACAAGCAAATCCAAACGACAATGAGGTACCACCTCACACCAGTCAGGATGGCCATCATCAAAAAATCTACAAACAGTAAATGCTGGAGAGGGTGTGGAGAAAAGGGAACCCTCTTGCACTGTTGGTGGAAATGTAAACTGATACAGCCACTATGGAGAACAGTACGGAGGTTCCTTAAAAAACTAAAAATAGAACTACCATATGACCCAGCAATCCCACTACTGGGCATATACCCTGAGAAAACCATAATTCAAAGAGTCATGTACCACAATGGTCATTGCAGCTCTATTTACAACAGCCAGGACACGGAAGCAACCTAAGTGTCCACTGACAGATGAATGGGTAAAGAAGATGTGGCACATATATACAATGGAATATTACTCAGCCATGAAAAGAAATGAAATTGAGTTATCTGTAGTGAGGTGGATGGACCTAGAGTCTGTCATACAGAGTGAAGTAAGTCAGAAAGAGAAAAACAAATACCATACGCTAACACGTATATATGGAACCTAAAAAAAAAATGGTTATAAAGAACCTAGGGGCAGGATGGGAAAAAAGACATAGACCTTCTAGAGAATGGACTTGAGGACATGGGGAGGGGGAAGTGTAAGCTGGGACAAAGTGACAGAGTGGCATGGACATATATACACTACCAAATGTAAGGTAGATAGCTAGTGGGAAGCAGCCGCATAGCACAGGGAGATCAGCTCGGTGCTTTGTGACCACCTAGAGGGGTGGGATAGGGAGGGTGGGAGGGAGACGCAAGAGGGAGGAGATATGGGGATATATGTATATGTATAGCTGATTCACTTTGTTATAAAGCAGAAACTAACACACCATTGTAAAGCAATTATACTCCAATAAAGATGTTAAATAAATAAACACATAGATAGATAGATAGATAGAGAGAAATGGAGGAAAAGTGAAAAGACCTAACATCATACATCCAGTTGTAGAGGACAGTGAGGGGAGAAGCAATAGTTTACGAATAATGGCTGAGAGTTTTTCATAGGACACAAATCTATACATTCAGTAGACAGTGTTTTCTAAGTAGGATAAGTAAAAAGAAAACCACACCTATGTCCTACGACCCAACAATTCCATTCTTATGTACACCAGCAACCAGAACAAAAAATGGGGCTCCCCAAAGCCCCCAAGGGTTGCCACTATCCTGACTTGGAAAAGTGACCCCTGGGGGACTTGTGCTGGGGACACAGATATGTCCAATTCATCAACAATTCTTCCAACTGCACACACGTGTGTATTTTTCTTGTGCGTATAACACTTTAATAAAAAGTTAAAGTGAAAGAATACACACCTAAACATACCAAAGAAAACCCACAGAAGATGGAGAAGTTAATAGAAGCCAGAGGATACAACTCAGATCACCATTCTCAGGTTCTAGGGTTCAGTCCCACTGACCCAGACTAATGGCCTTTCCTGTTATTTGGAGGCTTTTAGGCCTTTTATCCACCTCCCCAAGGACCATGAGATGACAGACGATGGAGACCGTGTTGCCCTTGCTACCAGGCGAGTCAGAGGCAGGAGGTAAACTGAGTCAAAATTCTACAAAGCAAAGGGCTTCAGGGCCTAAGCCCTAGTTAATACGTATTTTTGAAGTCAGAATGTTTGGGAATTCCCTGGTGGTCCAGTGATTAAGACTCCATGCTTCCACTGGAGGGGCATGGGTTTGATCCCTGGTCGGGGAACTAAGATCCTGCATGCCGCATGCGCAAAAAACCGAAAAGTCAGACTCTTTGTAAAATAGCCTGTTCTTTCAGGGCTCACGTGTCTGCACCAACAAGAACCCCTCAGGTAACAGCCATTGAGATGCTGAGCCGTTTGCCCAAATCCAATTTCAAATTCGGGTTCTGAGCAAGACACCCTGGACGCGAAATCCCGAAAGGATGTGGTGCCGGACCTGACCCGCTGCAGCGCCTCCTCCAGCTGGTCCCTCTCCTGGGCCAGCTGCCGCGCGTGGCCCCGCTCCAGCTCCACGGCCCGCTGCAGCCGGTCCCGCAGGCCTTGGACAGCCTCCTGCGACTCCTGGTGCAGCGTCGCCAGCTCGGCCTTCTGACCCTGCAGCACGCCAACCTCGAGCTTGAAGGCCCGCTCCAGCTCCTTTCTCTCCTCTGCAAAGGCCCTTTTCATCACCTCCATCTCCCTTTCATAGTAATTCACCTGGGAAAAGAAGCGTGAGTGATGTCAGCCAGGGGCCCCTAAACATGATCTGCCTGACGATACAAGGCTGCCCGGCACAGCATCCAAAGAGCGGGGGGCCCGGCCTCAACGAGGTGCTGGGGCCTGTGAAAGGCTCCCCAGGGCCCGTGTGGCCGCCTGCTTCTGTCACGTCCCGTAACCTTCACTGCGGCCTAGGGGGGCAGGCCTGGCAGGCGCAGAAAGGCTGCTGGGGGCCGAGCTGGGCTGGGGGCCTGGCAGCAGCAGCAGCAGGAGAGCAGAGGGGGGACAATGCCTACCGCGAGGCCGCAGTGGCTCTGAACCCCCTGGAGACCTGGCGGGCAAGGCCACAGCAGGAGCCCAGGGGCAGGACCACAAGGAAGAGGTGGCCCCGCCTCGCTGGCAGTGACACCTGACGAGACGTGGGTACCGTCCCTCAACAAAACCCACCACAGTTGGGTCACAGAGCTGGAGGCATGTTCACCCAAGAAGACAGGCCTGGCCAGGGTGGCCCGGGAGGCCCGCACGCAGAGCAGTCCCAGGGTGCTTCAGCTGGAACGCAGTTGGGAGCTGTGACTCCCCAGCACAGAGTAAGCAGGGAGGTCTGGCCTCAGCGCAGCCCTCGTGACGCTGGGATACCACGACCCTGCTCCCTCCCATTAGTAGCTATACCTTCTGTCCTGCCTGCTTCCGAAGCAGGTGTGAGGCAGAACATCAATGTCACGCACATTTCCCTGCAAACCTCCGTCCCCCTGAGCGCGCTCACTATGGGGCAGACGTGTGCGCAGAAGCGTCCCAGCAGCAGGAAGCTCCTTGACCCCTCCGGCCTCCCTCAGCCCCCCTGACCTTGGTCTCCAGCTGGATCTCGAGGTCTTTGTAACGTTCCTTCACCTGCTCCAACATTATCTCCGTCTCTATACTCACTGGGACGGAATCACCCACAAACGTGACAATGCCTGCAACAAGAAGACACTTCCGTTTTTGTCTTGCCCAGGACGCTGCGGGGTCTGATCCAACCTCCAAGCCGACATCTGGCCGAAGCACAGCCTTCCGCGGGCACTTTCCGCAAGAGGAATGCAACGCTGGCAGTAAGAGGACATGGGCCATGGACCATCCGTTGCACCGAGTTCTCAAAGCTGGCATCTTTACAAACCAGCATTTCGAGTCTTTGCCAGAACGCAGATCACTCAAAGGTATGAATGGCGAGGAGGCTCCCTGCCAGATTTGTCAGGCCCTTGAATTCCCTGAAAGATGCCACATGGGGTACACGTCCTGCCCCCTTGACCGTGGCAGGCACACACAGGGATGGGGACAACGGGAAAAAGTGACCACAGCACAGACAGTGCTTTAGGATGAGCCATGACGAAGCTCTGTCTTCATTCTTTATTTCGCCTTCCTCCTTTTCTCAGAGGCCCTCCCTACTTTCTATTACATCACACAAATCATGGGAGTGGGGGTCTTAACAAAAAGTCAGGCAAACTCAGCACTTGTGGAGGCTCTGACAGACTGTAGGAAGAGGGTGTGAGCTACACCCGGCCCAGAAGACCCTCCCCACTGGCAACATCACCCGTCCTTACAGCTCGCCCCCAAAGGGCGCCTGTGAACCCACAAGCGCGGCCAGCCCTCCTGGGCCCAGCGGCCCCCCACGTTGTGCGTGTTGGGGGGCACACCCAGGGCTTGACTCAGAATGTGCGTGTGACCGCCACTGCTGGTCCACGGGCCAGAAAGTGAAGGGAGCAGACACACCCTGACCTCTCGCCCAAGTTGTTTTCCACGAAAAAGAGTGACAGGCTCAATGACATCCTGAGAGAACTCAGAGTAAGTATCTCAGGAAAGAGCATCCCGTTGCCCTGACAACTGGAAGCCGCCACCTGGGTCTGGCCAAGTGGCGCCCGTCAGGAGTGGCCCCAGCTGGATGCACTGCCGGCCCAGACTCCACAACCCACATGGCCCCCGCCACCACAACTCTGCTGTCCTGACTGTCCCTCCTCCTTTGAAGGGGCCAAGAGAAGCTCTACGGTCAGACGACGGGGGAAAGTGTAAGAGAAAATGCTCCAGCTGGGAGAGCGCTCTGGTCGTATCAGTGCCAACACGAAGCTTGGGGCTGCCTTTGGTGCCACACCTCAGAGGCTTCTGGACACGGCACCCTGGGCACAGACCCCGTCTCTCTGCTCCCTGCGTTACGGATCGTGGCTCTCGACAAGGGTCACATGCTCTGTGCAGCTCAGTCCCCTCCAGGGACAGAGGAGGTGACAATAACCCCCTTCCCCATGGCCACACTGGCACCAGACACTCATCTGGGGATCAGATGATACCAGCTCACCAGCCACATGCCAACACCTCGGGGCTGAGGGCAGCGGGGCTGTGGGTCTCGACAGCCATCAGCTCCACTAACGCAGCTGCAGGTGAGGGGCTCCCTTTGGGCCCAGGTGCACAGAAGACCCCACTCGGTTTCCCTTGGAGGCTCCCATGTTGACTTTCCTGTTTTAAGTAACAGCTTTAGGACAATACGGGAGCCCAATGCTCTCAGGGTTACAGATGAGAGCGACACGTCCTCTGGGGCTGCGTCTGCGTGACATGTGACCACAGAGGCGGTCGGGCTGCTGGGCCGGGGCTGTCGTGGTGGTTCCCACGCAGCAAGGGGCGTGAAGCCTGGAGCACGTGAACCTGTAGTGCCCGTCCCGCCCAGCTGCCAGGGTGGGCGCAAACCCCGTCCTCCTCAAGGACAGCTGTGGCCTCAGAACCTCCAGCCCCGTCTCTAGAAGGAGCCAAGAACATTAACCTCTCGGTGCTCGCAGCCTGTCGAGACCTCCCGGCTGGGAGGCAGGAGCCTGGTTTTTCCGAGTGACGTCTTTGGCGTCGGCTCTGCACGCAGCAGGTGGAAGGGCCCTTCCCAGGCGCCATGGCCCCGCCCCATCTCAGACCCCTTCCACGGCGGCCCGCCGGCCTCGGTCCACACGGTTTAGCACCTGCCTTGTACGAGCCGTCACAGACCCGAGACCAGCCTGTCCCCTGTCCCCGCAGCCTCCTCTCTCCTCCCCTCCCCCAGAGGACCGTCTGTGTGGAGCATCTCCTTTGATCACCAACTCTGCCCCCCTCCCCGGGACCCAGGAGGCTCCCTGGGACATGCCTGCCCTGAGGTCACGGCAAGGTCCTCATAACCTTCACCACTTGCTTCTACCCAAATGGTAGACCCCTCATCCTCCTCCATCTCCCTTGGGGCTCTGGGGGTCACACAGAACCCTGGCCTCAGGTAGGCCCCTTCTCCCACACAAGAGGTCGGAAGGGCTTGTGACCACCTGTGCAGCTGGCCAGCCCCACGCCCCCCCCCTCCCCGCCCCGGGAAGGAGCACACGACCCACCACCTCAAAACACCGGGCTCCTACCTGCCGGGCCGTGTCCCGGGGGCAGCTGGCCGTGCCGACTCGGGGGCAGCTGTGCCCGCAGGCCTTCCAGTGCAGCCTGCAGCTCGTCGTTGCAGTCCTGCAGGTCCTGTGGGCAGAGCCAGACCCTTCCTCCAGCCACTGTGGCCACTGGGCCCAGGAGTCAGCCCCAGCTCAGCAGGGCAGACGGGGCACTGAAGCTGTGCCCAGGCACCTAACTGCTCCGTGAGCGACACGGGAGCAGGGGTCACTTCGCGACATCTTATGCCCAGTACCACCTTCCATCACGGGATACAAGGAAGGGACTCAGGGGAAAAAAGTGCAGTGAAAGTGAGAAATGGAGAAAATACAGAGAAACCACAGGTGGTTGGGTAAGCACGCACATAAGGGGAAGAGGACACTTGGGGGCGTGAAGGCTTAAGAGGAAGAGTCTCTGGGAATTCCCTGGAGGTCCAGCGGTTAGGACTCGGTGCTCTCACTGCTGGGGCCCGGGTTCGATCCCTGGTCAGGGAACTAAGATCCCGCAAGCTACACAGTGCAGAGGAAAAAAAAAAAAAAAGAGGAAGCGTCTCGTTTGTAACAAGCGTAATTTGTCCACCCACGAATGAAATATACCTGAACAAGCACATCTGGTCACCTGACTTTCAAAAGGCCAGAAAGGGTAGCGTTCACATCCCACCTTCCCAGGTGGCCCCAAAGCCGGCACCATGGCCACATGGCTTTGGGTCCACGCACTCTTCCCCCCAACCCCGGGTGGGCTGTGGCCGCCCCACCTGGAGGACAGCACGCGTGATGCAGCTTCCGCCCGGCTTCTCCTCCCGGGAAACTGGCTCTGGGGGAAGCCAGACCAGCCAAGGCCATGGCATGCCCTCAAGGCCCCACCTCCCTCCCTGATTTTTTTTCTTTTTTTTTTTTTTGGCCGCGCCCCATGGCATGCAGGATCTTAGTTCCCGGACTAGGGACTGAACCCCTGCCCCCTGCATTGGGGGCACAGAGTCCTAACCACTGGACTGCCAGGGAGGCCTGCTCCTCTCTGATTTTTTAATCTATTTGAGTTTCTTCTCCAGGCAGCTCTTGTCAAATAAAACTCATCTTCCTGAACTCCCCGGTGGCCAGTGCCTGGTTTGTCTCTGCATCCGCCCTTGGAGAAGGAGCCTTTCATCGGCAGTTCTAGGCGTGTGGGAGAAGGGACAGGCCCTGCAGATCTCAGAAGAAGCACAGAAGCACAGATTTACTAGGATCAGTCCTTCAGAAACTCCTGGGCAAATACACAGTTTCCCCATGGAGGGAGCAGCTCCTTCCTGGGGGAAAGGGCAGGGCCGGGATGTGGGAGCCGTGGGGTAGACCTGCGGGGCGGCAGGTGTGGGCACCCCCGGCCCCTCTACCCCACGATGTTGCCACGCCAGCTACTGAGCATGTCAGGTGTGGTCAGTCTGGATTGAGGTGTGTGTAGCATAAACTCTACACCGATCTTAAACACCAGATTCCCAAAAAGGGATGTAAAATATCTCATTTAAAATATGTTTATATTGATTATATGTTGAAATAATGACACTGTGGATGTAATACAGGGAATAAAATGTAATTAAAATGATGAATGTCACCTATTCCTTTCCTTTTTTTATGTGACTCCTGGAAAACCTGAAATTACACGTGACTGGTGTTTTTACTGACAGTGCTGACCTGGCAGGAAACACTGACAGAATCATTTCTACCCAATGTCCTCCCCCCTCGGTGGTTCTTTCTGCCCCTCAGATGGGTATTTTAAGAGCACATGCACGTCCCACAAATTCAGCAGCGCCAGAAAACAGGTCCTTAGGTGCCATGCTGGGCACAGACTTCTCTGCTCTCAGGCACCACTGTCGGTTCTAACCCATGAGGGTGACATGTGCTGTCCTGGGTCCCAGACAGTCTACCCAGCGGGTGTCCCAGGGCTGGGAGCCAGGGTGCCTGTTTTCATGTGGGCTGCATGTGAACTTGGGGGTGCCTGTGGATGCCCAGGGTGGTCACAGGGTCATAGGGTGTTACTGTGCTAGCCAGGAAAGGCAGCACGTCCACTGCACACACTGTAGCGCTAAGGCTCTGAGGGCTCTGGACCTGTTGAGGCTTCTCTTCTCGTTAGCGGGAGAAGCGAGCTCAGCAAGGAAGCAGGGGAGGGTGGGATTTCAACAACAGCTTGGAAAGCATCGAAAGCATCGGAGAGGAAGGTGGAGGCGGCAGACCAGCTGGGGAGCCGGGCCGCGCTGAGTCAGCACACACAGAGGGGCTGACCACCCAGGCACAGGCAGTGGAGGGGACGTCTGTCAGGGCTGGTGTCTCAGTCCATCCGGGCTATTGTAACAAAATTCCACAGATGGTGAGTTTATAAACAACAGAAACTTACTTCTCACAATTCTGGAGGCTAGAAGTCCATGACTGAGGTGCCTGCAGATTCAGTGTCTGGTGGGAGCTTCCCGGTTCATAGACGGCCATCTGTTCCCATGTCCTCACTTAGTGGAGGGGATGGGGGAGCTCTCTGGTGTCCCTTTATAAGGGCACTAATCCCCTTCATGGAGCTCCACCCTCATGACCTAATTGCCTCCCAAAGGCCCCACCTTTGAACACCACCACAACTGAGGGAACAGGCTTCAACATATGGATTTATGGGGACACACACATGCAGCACGTAACAGGGTGGAAATGGGTAAAGAGAAAATCTGTATCTGGCACTTCTGACCAAGGACAAGCTACTCCATTATGGTGTCCACCCGAGGGAACAGTGAAAATATGAAACCACAGAGAACCCCTAAGGAGGAAGCGATTAACATTTTACACTTCCCCCAACTTTTTTAAATCTTTTTTTTTTGGCTGCACCTCGTGGCATGTATCGTAGTTCCCCAACCAGGGATGGAACCCATGCCCCTGCATTGGAAGTGTGGAGTCTTAATCACCAGACCACCAGGGAAGTCCTTACACTCCCCTTTACCAAAGTCAGCCTTGCCCCAGAAAACTGAGGCTGACAGCTGAAAGAAAGAAAGAAAGAAAAAAAAAAAAAAGCTGAGACAGTAGTTGAATAGGAAGGGAACTCGGCAACAAGGGAAAACATGGTTTCTGTGCTAGCAAATATCCTGCTTACAAGCATGGGGAAATGTCAAACAGTGACTTTGGAAAGATGGGTGACACACAGCAGGGAGGTTCAAGGTCGTCTCTACTCTGGAGACTGATGATAAGAAACACCCTAGGCCCGAGGCAGCGCCCCCAGGAGGCTGAGCACACGCAGCACGCAGATCTTGGTCTCTAAAGCCATTCTCTCCAGTTAGGAGCCAGGACTCATTGGAGAAATAGCTGATTCCAGCGCAAGGGCAGGGGAAGCATAAGAGGAGTCTGGAGCATCTCACTGTGCTAGAAAGTATGGAACAACTTAACAAAACACGACAGTGACAAGTCACAAGGTCACGGCTGCCGGCCGGAAGACACTCCCACTGGCCAAATCTCACATGACTTGAGCACCAAAGTAATTCGACATAGTAACGAATTATCAATACAAACCACTGATGAGAATGGCGATTCCTGAGCCCATACCAACCAGATACACAGATAGATAGACAGGACTTCTCTGCCTGATGGCAGATGCCAAGTGCCAACTGACAGATGTGGAGTGGATGATGGAAAACCATCCTTTTGCAACAACCATTGTGGCAAAGACGGGAGTTGGCAGGAATCACTCACTGATCCTAAATCTAGTGAAACTTCTGATGAAGAGCAGGACATCTGCGTGGTCTTAAAGTGTCACCCCACACTGAGACCAGGTGATCAAAATTAACATCACCTACATTGTGCAGCTGAGAAGGCATAACCTCAATTTAATCCAAAGGAAGTATCACGAAAACACAAAATGAGAACGTTTCTATTGAAAAGGAAGGAGAGACTGTATTCTTCAAAAATCTCCACGTGAAGGACAAAGAAAGGCTGTGGGAATGTGCTACAGACAGTGTGTCTCCCCAGATTCATATGTTAAATCCTGATCCCCAGTGTCATGGTATTTGGAGGTGAGGCCTTTTTTTTTTTTTTTTTTTTTGCCGTACGTGGGCCTCTCACTGTTGTGGCCTCTCCCATTGTGGAGCACAGGCTCCGGATGCGCAGGCTCAGCGGCCATGGCTCACAGGCCCAGCCGCTCCGCGGCATGTGGGATCTTCCTGGACCGGGGCACGAACCCGTGTCCCCTGCATCGGCAGGCGGACTCTCAACCACTGCGCCACCAGGGAAGCCCCCTGGAGGTGAGGCTTTTGGGAGGAGATCAGGTCAGGAGGATGGAGCCCCATGACGGGGTTTGTGCTCTAATAAAACAGCCCCCAGAGAACTCCCTCGCCCCTTCACAGAAGGACACAGTGAGAAGACAGCCGGCCACCTGCAACCCAGAACAGAGGCCTCACCAGACACCGAATCTGTCAGCACCTTGGTCTCAGACCCACCAGCCTCCAGAACAAAGGAACTAAATCTCTGTGGCTTATAAGCTCCCCAGTCTATGGTATCTTTGTTACAGCCACCTGAATGGACTAAGAATGTTCCAGATTAGAGGACATCAGACTCTGGCCCTGGCCCTAGACTGGGTCCTGCACTGGAGGAAGATGCTCTAAAGAACATTGTTAGGGGAATTCCCTGGCGGTCCAGTGGTTAGGTCTCCGAGCTTCCACTGCTGGGGACCCAGGTTTGATCCCTGGCCAGGGAACTAAGATCCCGCAAGCCAAGCAACACAGCTAAAAACAAAAAAGAACATTGTTAGGTGGACTAACAAAACTGAAACACAACAAGCAGGTTAAAGGACTGTGTTGGTGGAAACTGTGAAGTTACTAAGTAACCTCAGCTACCCAGGAGGTGTTGGGAAGCTGGCTCTCTAGGAAGAGAAGCCCAGCTTGTAGCTTCTGCACATTTCTTGGTGTAAATAACTCCCCCATCAAAGGTTTAACAAGAAGCCAGCAAAATTCCTGAACATGTAACATCAACGTTGGGCACCTGAACAGCACTTTGAGGTTGAAGGGTCGGCCTGCTCTCAGGAAGTGCATGGACCAGTTCGGGGTGGAGGGTCGTGATCGCCTGACTCACCTCCGATGTACACGTGCGCGTCCACATGCACACGGTGAAACGTACACAGCCGGTGGACTGGGGCAGAGGCATCCAGGTGTTCCCCAGACTAGTTTCACTTTTGTAACTTCATGTATTAGAAATTACTTTCAAATAAAACGCTTTTTTAATGCTCTGTTAGTTTGAAACAGCCTAAAATATCCCCAAAAATAGAGAGGGCAAATTTCTAAATAAGTAGCTTAGCACTAAAATGTAAAATATTCCTGCTGATATTTCAAAAAGTAAAATTTTGAGAACCAAAAGTGAAATCAGCAGCAGCTGTTAAGTGACAGAGTCATGTGAAAAAATGAAGGCAGTTACATTTGTTTGAAAAAATTCAGGTGCACTAAAGCAATGTATTAATGGATGGTTAGTTACAGGTGCTCAAAGTGAGAAAGAAAACACAGCAGGAAAGAGAGTTCCTTTCAGAAAGTCAAGCGGCACATTCCAGCTGCACCACATCCCCTAACCACACACCACACACACCACTCGGGCACCCGAGGACGGTAAGAGCTGACCACACGCAGGCGCACATGGGATTCAGGATGTGGAGGGCGGGAGGTAAGGGTCACGTCACACTGCAGACCAGCACAGGCTCACCTTTATCCTCTGGTGTGGCCAAAGCATCGTGTGCAGAAAGACAGTTCTTAACATTAATTGGGAGGGAAATCATTAAGAGGCAAACGGATACTAGACCCCTAACTCCAAATGATAATGTTCTATCTGCTGGAGTCCTCGGTAATCTCGAGAGAGTAACGGGTTATGATCTGTTTCCCCAGCACTGACATTGTTCACCACCTACGCCCTCTTCTGCATAGCGGCAGCGCCAGCCGAGTGGGCTCACGTTGGTAGATTTGGCCCAGGAAATGCAAACACTCAACCACAGAGACAAGATGAAGCCCTACATGGTGCCGGGACACACAGAGGGGGACTTAGGACAGGGGCCATCTCACCACCTGGGCAGCCCGCGTGGGGCTGGGCACATGTGCTGAGCAGGCAAGTCCCACCCGTCTCCTTTCAGAACACGAGGCTCGGAGGACCCCATTGGCGGAAGGCAGGCCGAGATCAGAGGCTCTGCCTGCTCTGCTCATACAGGGATGCTCCTGTGGACCCGGGCTGGACCACCCTCCACGTGGAGGCCAGGGGGTGGGAGGGCCCACCCGGGTCTGAGCGGACAGATCCTGACGACCCCGCAGGCAGGGGGCCACATACCCGGCACTTAAGCTTGTACTCCTTCAGGACCTCTGAGAACCGCTCCTCCTGGGTCAGGAGCTCCGTGCTCTGTGGCTCGAGCTGAAAGCCAGACGCAGGCAGGAAAATGAGGGCCGGGACCTGAGGCCAGGTAGAGGGTGTGTTGTCACCCCCAGACGCTGTCCCCACCAGGCTTATTAGCATCTGCAGGTACAGCTGCCCATTCCTCCTCTTCCTCCCCTCCCCTTGTCTAAAAGGTCTCAGGGCAGAAGGATGTTTGGAATTTATGGAAGGCGGCCATGCTCCCACCTGGAGCCTGGGCTGCCTTCCTGCCTTGGCCACCTGGGAGGCCCCCTGCCTGGACCCTGCACCTCCCCTCCCCTCCTCCTCTGAAGGTGATGGTAAGGGCCAGCTGGGGCGCCTCTAACCTCTCCTCCGTGCCCACCACCACCAAGACCCTGTCACTGGGGTCTGTGCAGAGGGTGCTGACTGCTCCAGGCTTTGTCACTAAAAGGCCAACGTGCAGGGCATCACCCGGGCGTCACCAGCACCCCTGTACTGCATGAAGTGGAGGAAAACACAGGGAAAGTACCCGTGATAATTTTCTCTCCATTATAGAATTTTAGGAGAAAAAACCTAAATTCCATCGCCTGTGTATTCTTCGTCAAGACCCTGACGCCCTTTACCCGGCGCCCAGGGGCGCCCCTCTGGAGACTCAGAATCAGCAGAGGACCCACCTTGTCCTTCAACACAAACTCCAGATCATTCTGCAGCTTCAGGACCAGCTTCTCCGACTCTGCGAGCTTCTCCACGACTTCAATCATCTCCTTCTGCAGTCGACTGTTTTCCTACAAGACACAGGCCAGCGGTTGGCCGGCTTTGGGGACGGAGGAGGGAGCTGTGTGGAAGGGCTGCCCCCTCCGAGCGAGAGGCAGGGCTCATGAGCAGGGAAGGTGGACCCCACGGAGCCCTTGGGGATACTCCCCCTTTCCCACTGCCTCGACTTCTTCCACCCACCCAAGCTCTCGGACAACCCTTCCCGAGCCGTCTTCTAAAAAACAAATTGAAAGCTGTACCACGACGGCCCAGGTGTCCACCAGGAGCAAGGCAGTGTCCTCAGACACGGGAACCAAAAAGAAGGCATATGTCCAGCCTGTCCTCCAGGGGGACGGAGGCGAGGGGGGCAGGGCAGGTGCGGACAGAGCCCACAGCCCCAAGTTAGGGAAGGAGGAGGAAAGGGGGGCCGGGGACACCTCACTGGAAGCAAATGCAGGGTGGGTGCCGGTCGTGGGGTGCTCTCCACAGTCCAGAAGACTGCGTCTGCTCCAGGGCTGGGGGCGCAGGCTGATGCTTTTGTCTTTTGCTGACCCCACTGGTGCTCTGGTCCCAGGGGTGCAGCAGAGGTGGCTGCAGCCGCTGACCTAGAGGCCCTCGGGTCCCCCATCCTGCTGCCCACATGGCTGGAGATGAGGGACCATGTGTCTCCCAGAAAAGCCAGGACGCTTTCTGCTTTGGCTGAGAAATGGGCTCTTTCCATGGCTGCAGGAAATGTTCTTTAGTGTGAAACCCCCAGCACCACGGGGAGGGTTTAATCCTGGACCAGGGAGGTGTGGGTGTGGAGGATGGACCCTTAGGCAACCTCGCCTCCGTCTTTTTGGGTGGGAGGCACCCCTCCGACCCCCGTACACCTCTACCTTCAGGGCCAGGCTCAGCTTCTGGCGGAGGCTGGCCTCCTCAGCCCGAAGGCGCTGCAGGTCCTCCTCCAGCGCAGCCCTCTGCCGCCGGGCCTGCTCCCAGGACAGCTCGCGCTCCACCTCCACCTCGGACCGCAGGAGACTCAGCCTCTCCCTGTACCCCTGCTCCAGGCGTCTGCAAGGCACATGGTACGTGGTTCGTCGGGCTCCTGAGGGGCGCCACCTGGGCCTCTCCCTCCCCGGGGTCTCTCGCCGGAGCACTCGGCCACAGCGTCTGGGACTCGTTTGTCCACCCTGGCAGACGAGAGAGCTGCAGATGCTGTACCATTTAAGGATGCGGGGCCTCCTTAAATCCCTCCTCGGGGCTGGTGGAGGTGACCCCACACAGACAAGGTGAGCCAGCGGGTCCCTTGGCCTCTGGGGTGAGCTAGCGGGTGACCTCTGGGTAGGTCTCTGACGCTCCTCGGCCATTCAACCTCCTCCACATCGTGAAAAAATGAATCAATAAATAAAGGCGGCACCAAAGCCTTCGGTGACCAAATGCGCACAGAGGCCCGCCTCTGTCACGAGGACACAGGCATCAGAAAACCAGTACGTGGCGAATCCCAAAGCAGCCAGAGAAAGGTGCGGAGGCCCTTCCCCTCAGACTCTGCTGTGGTCGTTTGCAATAACCATTTCTTTGCAGCATGCAGGACTTTAGTTCCCCAACCAGGGATCGGACCTGTGCCCCCTGCAGTGGAAGCACGGAGTCGTAACCACTGGACCGCCAGGGAAGTCCCCGCAATAACCATTTCTATCAGCAGGGAAAACAGTGCTAGATCTTAGCTTTATCACTAAAACAGCTGCTTAACAGGATTCTCAGACCCAGTCTATCTAGATTGAAGACGAATGAAACTCTTCGGCAGAGCTTGGCCACGTCAACAATCGAGCATGAGAAATACTGGGCTCGGCCTCCCTCAATCTCACCCCAGAGCTTCGAGGCGGGGGCATGAGGGGAAGGGGGGCAGCCATCACTTAGGGAAAAGGTTTGACGAGTGTGATTAATCTAACAGTCCACAAATCTCGGGGCTAATTTTACAAATACAAATTTGATCATATCACTCCACTCTTTAAAGGGGAAAGGTGCAGTAAAATACAGCAGAACAGACCCACATCACGGGTGCTCTGTGGCCGTCAGAAAGTATATGCAACACAACACCATTCTGTAAGTAATCACGTGCATGGAAAAGCGAGGGACTCACAACAAATGTTAGGAGTGATAACCTCTGTGGACGTGAGACTTTTGCTTTTATTTTTCCTTTCACTTGGTATTTTCTTTCTTTTTAATTATCTATTTATTTATGGCTGCATTGGGTCTTAGTTGCCGCATGCGGGCTCTTCGTTGCGGCACAAGGGCTTAGTTGCCCTGCGGCACGTGGGATCTTAGTTCCCCGACTAGGGATCGAACCTGCATCCCCTGCATTAGAAGGCAGATTCTTAACCCCTGGACCACTGAGGAAGTTCCTACTTGTATTTTTTAAGTTTTCTACAATGAACATGTATCATTTATTACTTTTGTAATAAAAACAACCTAACACAACCACAAAAACTATTTCTAAAAACGTATCAATGATGCCCCATTGCTCACTGGGCAAAATCCAAACACTCGCGTGGCCCTCGAGGCCTCATGTGTTCCCCCACCAGATTCTTGGACTGAGATACGGCCTTGGAGTCGCTGGTTCTCTGACCCAGAGAGAACTTCCCTGAGTCCCTTCTGGGTGGTTGGGAGAGTCAGGCCGACCGGGCCAAGACCAACGCAAATCAGTTCTCAGCTCCCTGACCGATCGTCTAAAATCGTCCACACTTAAGCTTGTGGGCGCTGGGGTGGGGGGCAGCACAGGCCACAGAGGAAGGACGTGTGCGGGTCAGGCTGCTCCAGAGCAGGGAGCCCCAAGGACCCCGCGTCCCCAGGCCTCGCCTCAGGACACAGCCCCACGTCCGCCCACGTCAGGGATGCAGCAGAGCCCAGCTGCGGTAAAGAGCTACCGGGAGGCGGGTGGCGCCTCAGGAGAGGGGGAAAGGCTTTCAAAAAGGTCAGAAATTCTTTCCTCTGGTTTGTCCACCACCATCCCGGCCAGCTCACCAGGAGTCCACTCAGGCCACCCAATGGGAGATGCCCGGTGTGCGGTTTTGGGCCCCGGCCTCCCTCCTGCAGAACCAACAGGCTGCAAAGCCATTCTCCGGTCCTCTCAAAACGTCCACCCGTCTCGCTGATCACAGGCACGGACAGAAGACTCAGCTTGAGTGGGACAGACCCCGACAGATGGAGCAGAGAGTGAGGCCAGCAGAGCACTTTCCCCTGCAGACGGTCGTCACAGGCACTCGGCCAGACGCCATGCTCCCAAACGAAGGGCAAGACTGCTTCTTAAAATGCACTGTCTTCCCTCAAGGAAGGACGTCAGCAGAGTGCTGGGTTCAGGTGAGACAGCAGGGCCTCAGCTGGTGGCCGCCCGCGTCCACTGCCCACCCTCGGCCGGGGACCCCGGCGGGACCTACCTGACCTTCTCCTCTGCGAGCTGCTCCAGGGCAGAGTGGAGGTCGTCCGTCTCCTTCACAAACTCCAGGTGCCTCTGCTCTGCCTTCTCCAGGTCCTGCCTTGCCTTGTCTCGCTCCCTGGCCATCTGCTCCACCTGCCCCCTGCGTGAAGGAGGCGGGGTCAAAGGGGACACCGCTCTGGGCCCAGAAAGCCCGTCTGCAGGAACAAACACAGCTGGGCTAACGGCGCCGAGCAGCGGCCAGCGCTGGGCTCTGACCCACCTCCTCCCAGGGCCGTTTCTATAGTTACTGTGCCCGGTTTACAGAAGCACATACAGTGACAGGCCAACTGCCTGGCAAAGGGGTTTCTAGCAGGTTTCTGAACCAGGAGGTCTGAGCCTAGAACGTGCAGCGTGCCACCCCTCCAGATGGCCTCAGGACAGGTAGGAATTTATCTACGCTCCCTCTTGCCTGCAGCTGGGCCTCAGGCCCCAGGGGTCCCTAGCACCTAACCTGGGACTGGATGCATGAAGGGGAGGAGGCTGGCCACCCATTATCCTGCCTGGCCACAGCCCTGCCACCTGCAGCCTGGCATCAGAGTGACTGTGCAGGGAGTTGCCCAGAACAGAGGAGACTCCCGTATGTGGCCCTGTCCCTGTCTGGTCACCCTGGGTCCCGCCCAAGGCTCTGTGCAAACCATCTCTGGCACCAGCTATCCTGGTGCCCGTTTCTCCCACTGAAGAGGCATCCCTGTCCCAAAGCACAGTCTTTCTCTGGTCCCCTTTGCCGAACTGCCTGACAGAAGGCTCATCTGTTGGTACCTAATGAGATGCAAAGTCTTGAGGATCGAGGTTGGGATTTCTGCCAGCCTTTTCTGTAGCTTCAGAAAATCAATAAACACACGAAAACCAATCTTTGTGCCAAACTGCTCAGCAGACGGACGGCCTGAAAAGCCAGCCAAACCCAGAGCCAAACCCAATTACAATGGTTTGTGTTCTTGGCCCAACTGCCGTGCTGCGCTTTGTGACTGTGTTCGAAGCATCCTTCTTTCTCCTCCTGCTGGGTGCCCGAATCCGGGGGCAAGGAGGCCAGTCTAGCCAGTGGCACCCACACACCCTCCCCATCAGGGCTCTTACTGGCGGAAGCTCAGCTCCTGGCGGTAGCAGGCCAAGGCTGCCTGCTGAGTGGCACCGCCCACCATCATGAGCTCATTCTCAAGGGCCCAGGCCAGCTCCAGAAGGTTCACCTTCTCGTCCACACTGAAGTCGAGGCTCTGAAAATAGCAAGACCCATCAGCCAGGTGCGATGAGTGGGTCTCCAGACACTTCCGGGCTCCCTCAGGACAGTCAGGCCCAGACCACGCTGTCCCTGCACCTTCCTTTGCTCTCTGCAAAGTCTCTGCCTCTTGGGTGGAGCCTTTCCCCTGCCCCAACCCCGCTGATGGTCTCCCCATCCTTGTCAACCCCAGTGTCCCCCATCCCCACTACAGTCCCCCCAACCCTGTCAACCCCAGTGTCC
>NW_020837962.1:19450397-19486326 GCF_003676395.1 Aethalodelphis obliquidens
TACAGTCCCCCCAACCCTGTCAACCCCAGTGTCCCCCATCCCCACTACGGTCCCCCAACCCTGTCAACCCCAGTGTCCCCCCACGCCTCGAGGGTGGGCATGACCCAGGCTGGACAGAGTCCCCCTCCCTGGACAAAGTGACAGACACAGAAGGGGGCATGTCCCAAGCAGAGGACTTTGGGGATTGATAGGGAGGCCAGAGAAGGGCTTTTTCCCTGTGAAATCAGGTGTTGTATAAACCACGTGGGCCCTGGGGAGCTGCACAAGGGGACTGGACCTGAGGCCAAGGCCCCCACCAGCAGAGTCCAGACAACACCCGGAGCTGGGACCCCCGAGCCTAACGTCCTTCTCCGACTGACCACGAAGGTCCCTAACCTCCTCCTGCCCAAGCTAGTTTGACTTGGGTTTTTGCCATTTCAGACTCAAAGAATCCTGACTAATATGTCTCTGAACCACACAAACAGATACAGGAACAGATGGGGGTTCTGTTGGTGGACACAGGACCTATCAGAGAGAGATGAGCCACAGCCCAGCATTCCAGACAGTCACACTCATTCGCCCTCGGGATTCTTGGAAAAGTACAGTTAAAAGAATGGAAAAATTTTGTTTTACGTATTTTACCATAATAAGAGAAAGAGAGGGTAGGACAGGAACGCCTGTCCATCCTGCTGGCTGCCCAGTAAGAACACTTTTGCCACGTCTGCTCCTGCAGCGATGGGCACACTTGGCTACAAGGCCCAGACACACGGGCGGGGCAGGCACATGGCAGGGCCCACGGGGAGGCCCTTCCTTTAACTTATGAGGCGGAGACTTGAATCTCCGTCCTTCCCCATGGCCGCGAGCGCTTCTGGAGAGAAATGACACTCAGCTGAAGCATGTGCAGCAACTGGGAAGCTGAAGTTCTGACACAAGCGCACACTTCCCAGGAACGAAACCACGGGTGGGGGCAGAGGACAGAAAGTGGTCCCAGCGGCAGCTTCCCAATTAGAAAAACCACGTGGCACAACGTGGGCGCCTGCCTCCTGGCGTTCATGCCCATGTACTCCTTCTGTGCTGACCGGGATGGACCTACGTAACCCCCGGGATGGTGCCAGGGTAGCAATGTGTGGCTTCCCAGGCCAGGGCGTGGGAGGCTGAGGCCTCTCTCCGCTCTCCTGGACGGGGCTCTGGGGAAGCCAGAGCCATGCTGGGAGGAGGCTCAGGCTGCCCTGGGGAGGAGCCCAGGTGGCAGGGAGGGGAGGCCTCCAGCCTCCGACGAGGTCCACTCTCCATCCTGCTGGGCCTCGGGAAGACCGCAGAGCAGTCTCCTGGAGACCCCAGGCTAGGAACACCCGGCTGCGCGGCTCCCGATTCCTGAGGACGTCAGGGATCTGCACAGAGCAGCCCTGGCGGTGGTCCCACAGACATTTGCGTGAGGTCCTGAGAAGCTGGGTGTGGGAGGCCAGCACGTCCAGGCCAGGGCTCGCCTAGCGGGCTTCCTCCCCCGGGGAACACACCTCTCTCAGGCAGGTGTGCTCAGGGGCAGCTGGCGGTCCCGCCCAGTGTCACAGGTGACCAATTATGGACCTGCTGCACCAGGACACCCCGACTGCGTGCCAGCTCGCCCGAGAGCCACCCTGTGTCGGGGGACAGATACACCTGGGGGGCCACGTGGAGGGTCCTGCTGAGGGGAGTTCAGTAACGTCACTGCCTCTCAATTCAATGGAATCAAACCCTGAGCAACTGGAAAATCATAAGTTGCTAAAGGAATGGAAACTTGCTGTGACAGCAAGAGAGCAGTGATAAGAGTAAGTCCTGAAGTGTTGGGGGCAAGCGTGAGACTCGTCACTGGCTGGATCCTGACGGCAGCCAGCCCACCTCCAAGCGCAGGGAATCAGGAGCGGCGTCTTAGGGAGAATCTCCAAACCATGAGCCTCTGGGACTTCCCTGGTTGTCCAGTGGTTAAGGGCTCCGTGCTTCCACTGCAGGGGGCACAGGTTCGATCTCTGGTTGGGGAGCTAAGATCCTACGTGCCGTGTGGCACAGCCAAAACCCAAACAACAAAAAACCATGAGCCCCTCTGCTCTTGGCCCTCCCCGGGGGCCAATTTCAGTGGTCCGGCCTCAGCCTCTGGTTCTCACAATAGTCCTGTGGGCCAGCTGTCCAGGGATGGCCTTGCGTCAGGCTCTGCCTGGGCTGCTGGGCAGCGGGACTTGGCAACGGCGAAGCTTAGGTCCAGGAGAGTCTGGCCTGAGGAGTCGGGCAGACTGTCTTAAAGGCTGTTTTTTTTCTCCTTCCTGTTCTATTGGTTTGTGCCAACATGGACATTTTTGGAGGCAATACAATAGAAGCTATCAAGAGGTAAAATGCGTACCTTCAGGAATCCGCCCTACCGAGAAATACCAGCACAGGGGCAGAAGGGTACACGTGCATTACAGGTGACGAGATTCGTAACAGGAAAATAACATACATGTCCCACGACAGGGAAAGGGTAATGTAAATTAGCAAGGTATACGGTATGACACCAATTTTGCAAAAGAAATTTTTTAAATGGGAATGTCTAAATATGCATTTCTTTCCTGTGCCAGGGAAGAGCTCGCAGAATGCCCACCAGACCTTTATGCGTCGCCATCCCTGGAGACCAGGAGCAGAGGGGGGCAGGCTTTATTATTCTATAGATTTCTGTAGAGCTGAAGCTTTTTTTCACAATGGAAAGTGAAATTTGGAAATGAAACTAACTCATCTAGTTCGCCACACCTGCCCCAGCACTCTTCCCTTGCTGTGCCCGCCCTGTGTGCACCTGACTTGCCACCCAGGGCAGAACTCCCTCCAAAGCCCCAGGGCTGCCCTGTGTCCCCACAGAGGGGACTTGACTGACCAGGGAGAGCACAGGCCTCCTCGTGTGTGACCACTGGAGGGAGGTCGGAGGGCGGGTACGGGGAGAAGAACTCCCCACAGAGCTCGTCCGGGGAGAGTAGAAACGCTCGGACGTCTGTGACAGTGGTGTCCGCTAAGACGTCCCTCCTCCAGGTCAGCAGATCAGCTCCGGGGCTGACACGCACTGAGGGGGAGAGTCTAAGATGCTGAAACCTACCTTCAAACGGATTTGTTTCAGGCTGTGGTTTTCTCTGCTTTTTACTTATTATGTTTTTCACACTTCCTATATCTTAATATCAAAAAATAAAGAAAAAAGTATTACGATGGGCCTTCCCTACACAGGGCCTGTGTCTGCGGTGGGGGGGATGGGGGGAGCTCCGTCCAGCCTCCCCTATAGGCAGCGGCCCCGCCCGCCTAGACGCCTCTGCTGGGGCAGCCGTGCGCGACCGGTCCAAACCTGCAAGACCTCCCTGCCGTTGTGCACCCCCTCCTGGGCCCACAGGGTGACGATCTGCTCCGGGAAGGCGAAGCCGGCGCCGTCGTCCACGCTGCACAAGAGGCGCGGGCCCGAGCTCACGGACACGAGGGATGACGTGGTGGTCTGGCCACC
The DNA here is from genome assembly GCF_003676395.1 of Aethalodelphis obliquidens. NCBI lineage: Eukaryota > Metazoa > Chordata > Mammalia > Artiodactyla > Delphinidae > Aethalodelphis > Aethalodelphis obliquidens. The sequence continues at coordinate 19,453,864 of NW_020837962.1, forward strand.
ACCCTCCTCTGGGACCTGCACGTCGGGACAAGCTCTGTGAGCCCCCGTGGCCTCCTCATGCACCCTCCCCGACCTCCCCGCCTGTGTGGCCTCCCCGAGGCCTGAGAACAGCGCTGATTCCTGCTCCAGGGAATGGGGCGCCCGCAGGATCTGACTCGAGCCCAGGGCTCAGCGCTGTCCACGCCAGGCCATGCAGGGGACGCCCAGCGCCTGCCAGGCCCTGAGGTAATTTCTCCCCAAACCACTAATGGCTTCCTGCTGAGGGAAACCTGGTCTGTGCAGAGAAACCCAAGACGGGCTTCAGAAGGAGGGCGGGGGTGGCCCAAGCAGAGGACGCGTGTCCTCAGGATTCAGGGTCAGAGAGTTTTAAGACAAGGGCAAAAAAGTCCCTCAGCCAGAAAGCTGACTGGTGAGCCGAGGTACTGCAAGAATCCAGCTGTGGGGCTTCCCTGGTGGCGCAGTGGTTGAGATTCCGCCTGCCAATGCAGGGGACACGGGTTCGAGCCCTGGTCTGGGAGGATCCCACATGCCATGGAGCAACTAGGCCCGTGAGCCACAACTACTGAGCCTGTGCGTCTGGAGCCTGTGCTCCGCAACAAGAGAGGCCACGATAGTGAGAGGCCCGTGCACCACGATGAAGAGTGGCCCCCTCTTGCCACAACTAGAGAAAGCCCTCGCACAGAAATGAAGACCCAGCACAGCAAAAATAAATAAATTAATTAATAAACTCCTACCCCCCCAACATCTAAAAAAAAAAAAGAATCCAGCTGTGCTTCCTGCCCCTTGGAGGGCAAGGCCCTTCAGACACGCGTCTGCAGTTGGGGCCAGAACAAGGAGCAGCTGCTGGGGCCCCCAGACCACCAGGCCCACCTGCTCCCCTGATGGAGCAGGAGAATCTCCGTCTGGGCTCAGGTGCGAGGCCCCATGTCACCACTCCAGCCACGCTGGCATCCACATGCACAGGACACAACCCCATGGCCATGTCAGCACTTCCCCGGTAGGAACGGGGGCCGCTGTACCTCAGAGGAGGCCCTCCCTCCCACAGGCTCTGGGCACGACTGCACTGTGGTCTCTGCCCTCAGGTGGCCTGGCACCATCCCTCATCTCTCCTGGTTCCTTCCCTGTCTCAGTGGCTTCAGGTGCAGAAACCTGATTCTCAGACGCGCCTGGCCTAGCAGAGAACAAGGTCACTGTTCCTGCTTCGCTGCCCACAAACTGCGGGATCAGCCACGTCGCCAAAGAAGCCTCAGCGAGACTCCGCAGGACAACCGTGCCCTGTGGTGGGAGACGGAGGCTGACTGTCCTGGGACTGAGAAAAACCAGATGCACCGAACATCACAATTTAAATAACCACCTAAAATCTGCTCTCCTCCAGCTGGCCTTGTACAGGATAAAATTCAGGTATACAGTATGGGGAGAGCACAGCTCCAGGAATCCTTGTTAAGGCTAATCCTGGGGAAGACACGGACCTGTCAGTGACTCTGTTCTCCGGGGAGGAGGGAGAGGGGGTGCTCTTGTTGGAACACAGTGTACCCCACATTGAGGCATAACAAGGAACTGTCAGGGAATCCTCATGAGACCCCTATGAGGTAGGTGTGTCCATTTTACAGACAAGGAACCTGAGGCTCAGAGAAGGTGAGTAGCTCACCAGTGACACACAGCTTGGCAGGAGCAATGCCAGATCAGCCCAAGGTTGCACAGCCTCCCACAGCACACGTGTGTGTACACACCCCGAGCAACTGCTGGGCACGCTCTGTGGGGACCAGGCAGAGAGGTCAGGCCTGCAGAAGATGCTGAAGGCCAGAGAATGATGGCAGTCGCTCTGGGGTTCAAGAGTTAATCGTCCCATTTTACCTGGTAATGAGACCAGGACCCGCTCGGTTTGACAAGTGTGGAAGATTCCAGAAGTTGAGGGGATCCATGATTGAACAGGCCAAGCTGGAATTCCTCTAGACTCACTCTGCCGTCGCCGTCTTGGTCCAGCTTGTTGAACAGGTCTTCAAGTTCCTAAATAAAGGCCCCCAGGCATCTTCACAGAGGCTCTCCCACCGCAGCTGTGCCTACCCCACCCAGGCCTGGCCCCCACCCTCCCCAAGCAGGCGGCTCGCTGTCCTATCCAAACAGTGGTCTCCCCGCTCTGGCTTGTGAAATCCACACACCTGGTCAGTTTCCATCCTGCTGTGAACGGCCACTTGCACTTCCCAAAACCCACAAACACCCATCCCGTGTCTGCCGTGCCAGGAGCTTGCTGGATGGCGGGACACGTACGTATGGAACGTGGCCCCGGGCCCCCAGCAGCTCAGGGTCGGCAAGGGCAGGGCTGAGAGCACTTCAGTAAGGAGGGGCCTGTCCCATCACACTGCCCTCCACTTCCCCTGGCCCCGCAGGAGGGAGGGGTGAGTACAGCTGCTGGGAGCATAGCAGACGCTGCGGGCACCACACTTGGGCTGGGTGGCAGATCTGGGCCACTGAGGAGGGGTGGGGGAGGAGTGCCCCTGGCAGAGGAGGATCCTGCGTGAAGGCGGCCAGAGACGGACCTTCGACACAAGCCCTGGGAGTCAGCACGGGATGTGAGACCAGAAGGTGACAACTGAATCAGTGTCTGGCAGTGAAGGGGTTTTCCAGGCCCAGCACCAACCATGACCGCCACAAAGACCCAGCCCATCAGGGAGGTCCACCCGCCCTCTCTCACCTCCTTCTCCAGGCCCTGGAGCCCGACGCTCTGGCAGAGCAGGGCCAGCTCCTGTTCGGTGAGGTGGCCGCTGCTGCCCACACCCAGCTCTTCCCAGAGGCCTCGGACCCGGCTCTTGGGGGTGTCGAAGGAGGAGCTGCAGGGCTTCCGGAGGCTCCCGAAGACCTCAGAACCCCAGGTTGGCAGCTGGCCTGAAGCAGGGGACACATACCAAGGCTGTAATTTACTCTGAAATCGGATGGACTGATGAATGGGCAGAGGGACGGGCACATGGACACATGTGAGAGATAAGCTTCAAAGGAGGAATCTAGGTGGTGGGTACACAGTGCTCACGGTACAACTCTTCCACTTGCATTCTATGCAAGTTTTCACAATCAAATGGAGGGATCTGCTGCATGTGGGGAAAGCATTTTCTTTTTTCAAAAGAATATTTATTTATTTAGGTTGCTCCGGGTCTTAGGTGCAGCATGCAGGATCTAGTTCCCTGACCAGGGATCGAACCTGGGCCCTCTGCATGGGGGCCACGGAGTCTTGCCTACTGGACCACCAGGGAAATCCCAGAAAGCATTTTCTGAAGGGAACCTGCGAAGCCACAGCACTGAGAGCACAGCTGCAAGGTTTGTACTTAGAACAAAAAGGTCAGGTTTAAAAAACTAATTTTTAGAAACTCTTCAAACCTACCCAAAGTAAAGAGCACAGTCCAGCAAAGGCCAGTGGTCCTGTTCCTTGGGCAGACGGCCACCCCGGCTTCATCTACCCCTGTTTACTCTTGCCCAAGTATTTGAAAGCAAAATCCAGCTGCTGTGTTCTCACGCCTGTGTGTTTCGTGTGTACTGCTGACCCCAATGCCACCATCACCCTACAAACCAACAACGGTTTACCCAGCTCTCTCTCAAGAGTCTCCCGACAGTTGATTTCTTTGACTCAGTATCAACACAGAATCCTCCCTGTGCGTGTGGTTATTCCTCTCGAGTCCTTGGAACACGAGCACCTCACTGCCTGCCCCACTCTGCTTCCTTGCATGCCTCCATCGCTAACATCGCCTATAAACCGGAAATTAGCATCAAAGCCTAGCTTGGATGCAGGCTCAGTTTTATCTTTTTTCTTTTTCTTCCCGGCAAAAACGTCCCAAGATGGGCTGTGTTCTCCACGCCACCTCACAGCAGGAGGCGCAGGTGTCTTTGAGATGCAAAGACACCTCAGTGAGTTTGGATGACAGACGGCCAGGTTTCATAACTTTTCTACTTTAGCCAGGTGGCTTACTGAGGTTTCTGAAGCTTTGCCAGAGAAACACCCTCTGGAAGAGGAAAGACCTTGGGGGTGCCCACGAGGAGCTCTCCTCGGATGAGCGAGGCTTCAAAGCAGAGTCCCCTCCACGCCCAGGCCACACCACCCAGCCCAACACAGGAAGAGGGCTGCCTGCAGCTGACCAGACCTGGGCTCTCGGCCAGTGGTCTAGAGTTTCCAGGAGAGGAGCCACCTTGGCGTTACTTTGATAACTCAACTAACGATCAGAAAGCCACTTTGCCAAGGAAAGCTAGGGCCTGTGTGCTCACGCATGATGCTGTGGGTTGAGCTGAGGAAAACACAAGGAAAGGGCCACCTCTGAGATCTCTTCCAGCTTAAAACATCTGAAAGTTCTACGTAACAATAGAAAAGCAATTCTGACACCGGGGTGTATTCTCATGGCTGGCAGAGGAACAAATAAGTCCTCTGAGGTCTGACATGACTGTTCACACACCAGTGTCAGTTCTAACCTGGAGGGAAAGAAGAACTCCAACCTGTCTCTGGGCAGAGTCCGAAATGACTTGGTGAATAACCTTCCCAGGAGCCCTTCCTCTCGTCCCCTAGATTTACAGAGTCCGGGGAATTTAGGGCATGGGTTGGCTGCTCTTCCGGACACAAAAGCGTCCATCTGCTTCGTCCAGTAGCACAGGCACTCCGGTCATTCCCCTGACGTCACCAAGCGCCTCAGCCCCCCAGGACCACAGTCTGGATAATGCTCAGTGCCAGTGCAGACCTCTCACTCAGGAGAAGCTCAAGGTCAGCTCGGGTCTCGCCCTCGAGCCATGTTCCTGCACGTTCTGCCCTGTGACACACTCCAGCGGGAGGTGTCCTTAAGGCACCTGCAGACCTACGTGCTGATGCACCCAGATTTGCTAAGCACGCCTGCGGCTGCCTTCTGGGTGCTCCGTCAGGCTCTCCAGGACCAGAACCACGTCTTACCCTCGACTCGGGGCAGACAGGGCCCCAGGCGGCAGGGAGGCTGCTGGCCCAGGCCGGGTGCTTCAGGAAGGAGTCCCCAGGCCCACACCTGCCGGCTGGGGTCATGCTGATCCTCCCAGACCGTGAAGCTGCTCCCTCAGCCAGTGGTCCCCGCTCGAGAGTCTGACCTCAGGGGTCTCCCAGAGCTGGGACCCTGCCCCCAGGAAAAGGGCCCCCCAGGGACACCACCCACACCAGGCACTTCTCAGGAAACTGTCCTTGGCTGGCGGCCCACTGCCTGGCAGCCTAGCACTGGCCAAAGGTGGCACCGACCACAAGGCCGGGCTTTACCTTTTGCTTCAAACAACTCATTCTGAGGGTCCTTTGCACTTTCAGCTTCTTCATCGGACTTGAGACTCTGGAAAAACAGAAGGAAAAGGACGTGTGAGTCCCCAGAGGAAAGGGCAGCGGACGGAGCACCGGGAACAGTCTGGTGGGGCTGGTGGGGGGGACACCTGAGGAAGGGGAGCCCCAGCCCACAGAGCAGCCCTGGTGGTCAGCCACGAGGCCCCGTGCACACCAGCTCCCTCTCTCAGACCGCACGCTGCGGCCTGCACTCGGCACCCTCTGCATCCCGCCCCTCATGACCCATGTCTGTTGGCAACAGTCAAGGAAGAGCAGGTCTCTGACCCCCAGGTGCTCCGGAGACAGCAGGTGATCTGCTGAGACCTCAGTGCCCAAGGGGCTGGGCCACCAAGAAGTCCAGTAAAACCTCATGCTTCTGTGACCGAGTCTGCGGACCACAAAGTCAAAGTCTGCTTCTGATTTTGGAAGGAACACTGGCTTGACCAGGACTCAGCACTTAGAAATGGCGCTGAACTGAGGCTGGAGCTCTGGGGGCAGGTGGTATAGCTCATTTTTCTAATGCATTCAACCTGCTGACAACCCTAAAGGCAGCAACTCTAGGGTCCTAGTTCTGGGGATCAAAGATGGTTTTAAGAAGCAGAACGGCACCACAGAGATGGCGCGGACCCATGAAGCCTTCCATCCCTGGGGCCAGATTTAGGAGAGAGAATAAAGCAGCAAAGGTCTAGGGTTTATTGGTGCCGTCCAAGTGCAGCACATCCCTGAGAGAAGCGACTCCAGGATCTAAATACATATTTATTTGCTTTTCCTATTGGCCTCAACAAATGTTGAAAATATAAACAAATTAATATGGGGGCCCAGAGCTGTCTTATTAAAGGGAAGCCCCCCTAGAGCCTCATCAGACAGAGGTGGACATCATGGGGTGGAGGCAGGAACCTTCTGGAACCCCGAAAACAGGTCCAACGGGCCACGATTAACCCGTGGGGTGTGGGGTGTGGATCTGCCCCGTGGACGTCCTTCCTGACACAAAGCCCTCGAGGCTCCTGCAGTGACAGCTCAGGGAGCCTGGGGTCCCCGGAGGCATCTGGCCTGACATGCCGCCAAGCTGTGGAGGGTGAGCCTCAGTCGCGCCCAGTGCTGCTTTCTCTATCCCCGGCTGTAACCGTCCTCTCCTTCTGGCAGTGCCAGGGGAGAGGGCTAGTGGTGAGCAGGGCATTCTCCACGGCCCCCGTGTCTGAAGAAGGATGCTCTGTGGCCCGAGTTTCCATGTAGACAGCGAGACCCAGAGACACCTTAAAACTAAATGTCACTCCCCAAAGTGCTCTGGTGATGAGACAGATGCCCCCTCCCACCTTCCCGTATCGTGTCACATGAGCAGTGTCTATGGCGGGGGGCATGTGTACTTGGGCGAGGGCAAAGGGGGGGTCGACCCACCTCTACACTTTCCAGAGACGCAGAGCGTCGGAGCTGGCTTCTCACACTGGGTCTGGCAGGCTGCTCCGGTAAACACGGGGCTCCACCCGCAGCGTCACAGGGCTCGGGCCAGCTCCGACGGCCATACCACTTAGAGCCGCTCACGTACTTTGGGGGGACGGCCCGGGGGACACCTGGAATAAAAACGGGAGGTGTTCTCTCAGACAGCCTCTGGGCCCACACGTGCTGCCAAGATGCCCTTTACGAAGGTGCAGGTTCGGGTGCAAAGCGTGGCTCTCAGGGACACACATGGAAAACACCTGGAAGAACACACGGAACGGTCGACAGTGGGGCTGGGGCTGAGACAGCCAGGCCGGGAGGCAGGGACTTTCCATCCTAAACTCTAGGTGCTGTTTAAATGTTTCCAACCAAAATACGCTTTTGTTATGCAATAAAAGACTAATACAAAAATCTAGCTTTTTACACAAGGAAAAAAGCCTCCAATAATCCAGCAACATACTGCTCTAGAGACCAGAAGGTCACGTCCCACCCACCCCCCTCACTACAGGACCCCCCTGCCCCCCGGACGGGATGCGGTAGGCAAGGACCTCAGCATAGCTGGGGAGCCTCAGACTCCACGTGGGTCTGAAGTCTGGGACAGAGGCAGGAGTGCATTTTAGTTTGGGATTCATGAGAATCCCATAAGCCCTAATAAACCCCTGGCACCTTTCTTCCCTCCTTACCTGCCCACGTCTGCAGAGCAGTGGGGACCCCGCAGGCAGAGAAGAAATGATGCTGACTCTGTAGGGAATCTGGGCAGCCGGAGAGAGATGGGGGAGGGCGACGTGGGCCACGGCCAGGAGAGGACACAGGTTCAGAAGGAAGCAACCAGAACGTGCAGGTTGGGGGAGAGGATCCAAGGAAGTAAGGCCAGGTCAGGAAAACAGGACCGTTTCACACGGATGCGTCACGCTTCCTAAGGCCAAGTACCACCTCCCTTGTCTCCTCCACACCAACTCTGCAGCCCCTGACCTTGGGACCATCAGAGGAGGAGGCTGGGTCCAACCTGGCCAGTGATGCCAGTGACCAACAGAAACTAGGAACAAGGGAGGATTTGGGGGAGGAAGCTGCTGAGTTCCACTTGAGAGCGGACATTTAAGGCAGGCTGACCATGACCCCAGGACACTCGGAGGTTATCACGGGCCCTGCCCGGTCCTGTAATCTCTCCCATGTGGGAACTCCCGGGGCTGCTGGAGAGCAGGGAGCGGACGCCCTGGCAGGGAGGAAACAGGAGGCCCTGAGTGCCCCACGCAGTGGGGAGGGGCCAGCACACAGGCTCCGCACCTTTACTGCGGGGGGGAGGTGCGGGAAGAGGAAAGCCATGAGAGGTGGGAGTGGGCAGCTGCAGCACATTTGGGAAATCAGCTGCAGAAGACGAGGAGGGGCCTGACGCACGTGGGCCCTCCCTGGGGCCCGCTCCCGGCTCACCTGGAGGTCGTGACCCAGCACCACGTCTGCCCTCTGTGGCTTGACCTTGCTCCTGCCTTTCCCCTCCTGAGTTCCCCTCCGACCCAACCCGTCCTTGTCGGAGTCCCACCCGCCCTGGATGTGGCCCCATTTCTTCATCATTTCAGCAGGTCAGCACTTTCCTCAGAGGAATGAGATGCCCAGAAAACACACAGCTGTTTCATAATGTTCCCCAAACGTGTCACCCCCCTCCCTCCAACAGAGAGAAACGCTTCTCTAGAAAAGAGTGTCCACGTGGCAAATCACGACAGGAAGGGGGCAGCTTCCCACCACCCACAGGACACAGAGCCGCGGCCTCTTGGCGGGAAGCACTGGGGGTCACAGCCAGTCCCCACCCGCTGCCCAGACGGCCCGCAGAGCACAAGGCCAACGGTGCCCTGTGCTGGACACCTGGCTGTGCCTCCTGTGTGTACGTATTTATTTATAGGAGCAGAATACCAAGGTCTACAAGTGAAAAGACATTGGTTATATGTTCTGTAACGGCCTTTACTGAAAGGAGCAGAATGACGGGGAAGCGGGATGTTCCTCAAAACCCCGGGGCGTTTGGCCCCCTGATGACATGCTCATCCCTGGAGCGTCAAAGCTCCAATCATTTTTCCAGTCACGGTGGGAGATGGTGGGAAGGACCGGCAGACAGATTAGAAAGCAGGAGAGAGCGACACTGTGGACAGGGCCAGGGAAGGAGGGATGAAGCCCCTGGATGGGGGAGGCTGGGAAGGTGGCTGCGGTGAGAAGCTGAAACGCGCACGGCCCTGGAGGACGGGGCAGGGCTCGCCCCGGCTCTCACAACCCGTGGCTGCAGGGCCACCCGGCGCCCTGCCTCTGTGCACAAGCCCCGTCCGAGCCGCCTCAGGTGGGCTTACAACCGTGTAACTGAGGAAAGCACTGAAAATCGAAAGAAGAGAAAAACAACACGAAACAAAACCGGGGGGCTTCCCTGGTGGCTCAGTGGTTAAGAATCCGCCTGCCAATGCAGGGGTCACGGGTTCGATCCCTGGTCCAGGAAGATCCCACATGCTGTGGAGCAACTAAGCCTGTGCGCCACAACTACTGAGCCCACGTGCCACAAGTACTGAAGCCTGTGTGCCTAGAGCCCGTGCTCTGCAACATGAGAAGCCACCGCAATGAGAAGCCTGCGCACCACAATGAAGAGTAGCCCCTGCTTGCCACAACTACAGAAAGCCCGAGAGCAGCAACAAAGACCCAATGCAGCCAAAAATTAAATAAATAAAAAAACTAAAACAAACAAACAAAAAAAACGGAACTGGTGTGGAAAAGTGCCAGTCCTGAAACAGCTTCTCCCGTCTTTGGAGGAAGTGAGGACACACCCCACAGATGCACACATGTTCCAGCATGGAGAGGGGGGGCAGTGACAGAGGCGCAGCCTTTCTTGGGCACATCCACGTTCACGGTCACACTCCAAAACCCTGAGTCGGGAAAGGCAAGTGGGCTTCTTCCCATCTCAAGGAAGACAAGTGTGAGACAAAGCAGCCAATGACCTGAGCTGCAGGGCGATGGGGCTGCTGGCGGACTGACTCCTCCCCCTGCTTCAGGCCTCTGGTGTGGCTCCAGCAGGAGGAGGTGGGGCAGCTGACTTCAGCCCCAGGGACGTGGGCAGGGCCTGGCTCCAGGCTGCAAAACCCCACCTGAATAACAGGCAGGAGTAGCCACAGGACTTCTAGGACGGTTCACTGGAATCTACATAAAACGTCCATTAGCCCCAAGCCTGGCACACAAAGCCTCCCTCACGGTACCCCTGGTGCCCAGATCATCGTGCACCTGCTCCCAACCAAGGACCTGCCCGGGGTCCAGGAGCAGACCAGGGGGCTGCTGCGGGGCAGACTCCTCAAACGCCTGCCCCACGTGGGAGGGAGGGACTGGCTACCACTTCACTCTCCTTCCCGACACTCGTCAAACGCAGCCGTGACCAGCCGGGGCGCATCAGGTGCTGCCCGCCCCAGCCGAGCCCGAGGGTCCAGCACGGCTTCGAATGAGCATGTCCGCCATCACCTTCCGACTGGAACCCGCGGTCCACACATCGAGCGGGCCTCCCTCCAAAACCCTCCCTCCACCTCCTGACCAAAGCCACCACTTCCGTTTGTTCTGAAATATTACCTTTGTCCCACTGGCCCTGCTCGAAACCAAGATTCTCACAAGTCCTAGGAGCACAGAGCGCTACTGTCTGAGACAGAAGACAGGCTGAGGGCTGCCTCGGCTGGTGGCATCCTGCCTGCTCCACCAGCCTCCAAGCCCTGGCTAACACCTCACACCTGCCCTGCGTTTTTGATTCTCCGATGCTTCCACCCCCGACACCCACTTTATCTTGTCAACACCCTATGCTGTAAGGACAGCACGCGGTATTAACTTGACATCTGTGATACTGTGATTTATAATAAATATGTATTTGGTCTTCCATCCCTGGCACAGCTCCTCAAACCCTTGGACTTTCCTAAGTGATGAGAGCAACCACACCTGAGTTTATGTTGATGCGGTGACTTGGAACCACACCTCAGGACGGGCTGGTTGCCAGGGAAACCAACTTTCAGCCCCACCCCCTGACCTCCAGGGATGTTGAGTTCAATCCCCGATGCCCAATCATTTGATCAGTCATGTCTGTAACGAAGCCTCCATAAAACCCAAAAGGACGGGGTTCTGAGAGCTTCCGAGTTGAACATGTGGGGACTGGGTAAGAGTGAGGCCTGAAGGGGGCATGGGTGCTCCGAGCCCCTTCCCACAAGCCCTTCCCACAAACCTCTTATCCTGAGTCATATCCTTTTGTAATAAACGGTGATCCAGTAAGTAAATGGGTTTCCCTGGGTTCTGCTCCAGCAAATTAATTGAACCTGAGGAGGTCATGGGAGCCTCTGATCTATAACAGGTGGGTCAGAAGCACAGGTGACAACCTGGATTTGAGATGGCTGTCGGAAGAGGGTGCAGTCTTGGGGGACTGAGCCCTTCCCCTGTGGGGTCTGACGCCGTGTCCAGGTAGACGGTGTCAGAACAGAGTTGAATTGTAGGACACCCAGGGGTTGCAAAACGGCCTGGTGTGGGAAAAACCACATATATCTAGTGACCAGAAGTGCCAGTATATTCAGAGGATTGTGTGTATTGTAGAGGAAAACAAAAGAGTCTTCCCCTTACAACACCATTTTACAAATAAGGAAGCAAAAGAAGAAAAAACCCAAACGTCAGTTCCAGTCTACGCAGCTTGGCAGAGACAGACCTGCTGCGTCGTTTGGTGAGAACATCATAATCCAGAGGTCACGGAATCACGGGAAGAGACGTAACAGAGACCAGGAAGGCCTCTTACCTGGCTCCAAAGACCCGCTGTCTTCATCTGAGGAGCCAACACCAGCCTGTGATGACAAGACGGCCACGAAACCGTCCTTAAATTCCTCAAAGTTAACCTGTGGATTTGAGAAGAGAGGTCAACGCTACTTTCTGCAGGTCACATACGTTACACCCTGGCCTTTTGGTTTTTCTCAGATGGAAGATCTTATGAGGACATTCATTTTTTCAAATATTTACTTAAGATTTAAAAGAATTGAAGATGTAATAAGGCAAGTAAAAGTGAACCATAACCCCATCACCAAAAAACACTATTAACAACTCCATAAAAGTAAATCAGACCACAAAATTAGAAAGCAGTGTAGAAAAGAGGTGTCTGATGACCACAAACATTAACACAAAAAGAAAAAGAAAAATCTGGGCTTCCCTGGTGGCGCAGTGGTTGAGAGTCCGCCTGCCGATGCAGGGGACACGGGTTCGTGCCCCGTCCGGGAAGATCCCACATGCCGCGGAGCGGCTGGGCCCGTGAGCCATGGCCGCTGAGCCTGCGCGTCCAGAGCCTGTGCTCCGAAACGGGAGAGGCCACAGCAGTGAGAGGCCCGCGTACTGAAAAAAAAAAAAATCCACGTTCTCACCACCCACCAAGAAAGAGAAAACGGCAGCACCTGGGCGAGCCCTCCACCACGGTTCCTTTCCTGATTAAATCCCCCGGCCCCTACTCTGACTCTAATAACATCCTTGCTTTTATACCTCATTTGCATGCACCCCTAAACAATACAGTTTACTTCTGCCTCTTTTGAAATTTGATCTAAATGGAATCATATGTAGATACCATTTTGTGTCTTAGACTCAATATTACTTCTGTGATATTCATGTAACTTGCTGCGCATGATCCACCCATTTTCTCTGCTCTGCGGTGTAACTGAGCAACAATTTATTAATCTACCCTCCTGGGCTTCCCTGGTGGCGCAGTGGTTGAGAGTCCGCCTGCCGATGCAGGGGACACGGGTTCATTCCCCGGTCCGGGAAGATCCCACATGCCGCGGAGCGGCTGGGCCCGTGAGCCATGACCACTGAGCCTGCGCGTCCGGAGCCTGTGCTCCGCAATGGGAGAGGCCACAACGGTTAGAGGCCCACGTACCGCAAAAACAAAAAACAAAACTACCCTCCTGCTGGTGGATATTCCCATTGTTTCCAGGGTTTAGTTATTTTTAAAAAACCAACAAAAAACCCCAGCTTTGAACAGTTACACTCTTTGGAGTATACGCCTAACAATGGGATTGCTGGGTCACAGAATATACATTTAAATCCTCTTGGTGAATTGAATCTTTTATTACCATAAAATGCTGACCCTCTTTAGTTCAGTAATGCTTTTACCACAAAGACTAGCTTTCTTACGGAGTATTTATGTGTTATATCTTTTTACCAAACTTTGTTTTTTTAACCAAACTTTTAATAATGTCAATTTTTTATATCCTTATGTTTTAGACATGTCTCTTATGAACAGTATATAGTTGGATTTTTTTCCCCAATCTGAAAATCTTTATCTTTTAACTGAAACATTTTACATTTAATGTTGTTACTGATATATTGGGTTGGCCAAAAAGTTCGCTTGGGTTTTTCCATAATATTTAGATTTAAATCTACTATTTTATTTGTGCTTTCAATTTGACCTGCCTGCGTTTTCTCCTTTCTTTCCTCTCTTTCTTTCAGGACTTCATTTTTCCCCTTATTAATTCAGAAGTTATACAGTCTATTTCCATTCTCTTATTGTTTATCCTAAAAATGACAGTACACATCCTTAGCTTGAAAGTTTACTATCAATCAATGTTTTTTGTTTCAGCAAAAACATAATCTATTAAAAGACTAGTGGAAATGATCCAGATGTCCAAAAAGAGAATGGGTAAATAAACTGTGATTCAGTCAGACAACAAAAGATGACAATAGGGGAAAAAAAAACAAACCACTGACGGAGACAATATATCTGCATTGTGTGAATATAGCTCACAGACATAATACGGAGTAAAAGAACCAGAGCGCATACACTGAGCACACGCTGTGTGTTTTCCCTCGTATAAAGTTCAGAAATAGGCAAACAAATCTATGCTGTTGGCATCAGGACAGTGGTAACTGTTGGAGGCAGAGGGACCACAAGGGCACCTGAGGAGGGATGCAGGATGCTGGCGGCCCAGGTGTGTTCAGGGTGGATGTTCACAGAGATGCACTCTTCAGCTCTTTTCTCTACCTGTGCTTCTACTGAAGTCCCCCAGAAAGAAATCAACACAAGAGCTTACTGTCACCAGGAAGTGCAGAAAAAGCAGGCCTGGGCTGTAGGTCCAAGCATGCTTCCCACATCTGGCACAGAACTTGAATGAGCACATTCTGTTGCCGCCGATGGGCACTAAGCGCAGCTGTTGGCTTGGGGGCACCTCTGCCTCAGTCACACACGTATCAGATCTGACACTGGATTACTTGTTTGTTTATTTTCTGTCTCCCCAACTAGCATGTGATATCACAGTGACACACTGTAAATACTCAACAAATACCTAATGGATGTGTTTGCCTCTATATCCTCTCAAAACTGAGCAGAATTCACCTTCTCACAGGTGCATTCTTTCACCTTTGTTCTTAAAGAGTATTCTTTTTTTTTCTTTTTTGGCCACTCCTCGCGGCATGTGAAATCTTAGTTCCCTGACCAGGGATTGAACCCTCACCCCCTGCAGTGGAAGCTCAGAGTCATAACCACTGGACCACCAGGGAAGTCCCCTTAAAGGGTATTCTTGCTGAGTATGGGATTCGGGTTGGCACCAGTCCTCTTTTAGTACATTGGAGACACCTTTCCGTTGGCTTCTGGCTTCTACTGTCACATCTGAGAAGGCAATTGTCAATCTAACTATGGCTGACTTTCAGGATATGTCTTTTTTCCTCTGGCTGCTTTTAAAAAAATTATTAAATGTTTCATTTTGAGATAATTATAGATTCACATGCAGTTGTAGGGAAAAAATACAGAGAGATCATGTGTACCCATCTCTGGCTGCTTTTAAGATGTCTTTGTTTCCCTTCAGTTTCACAATAATATGGCCAGATGTGGATTTCTTTTTATTTATGCTACTCAGAATTCCATGGGTTTTTGGAATCTTAAATCTGTTTTGGAAACTTTTTAGCTATTATCTGTTCACGAAATCCCTCCTCACTCACTCCTTTCCTCCTGGGATTCCAACCAAAGGGATGTCCCCCGGTCTTCACCTTCTCTTTATAACATCATGCTGCATCCTGGATGAGTGCTCTTTTCAGCTGTGTCTAATCTGCTGTTAAACTCTTAAAAGTTGTATTTGGTTCTTTGTTCAGATTTGTTATGTCACTTTTTAGAGTTACCTCTTTCCTGTGGATATTTTCAAGCTTGTTTTTTTTTAAATTAAAATGTTTTATTTTTATTTTTGGCTGCATTGGGTCTTTGTTGCTGCACGCGGGCTTTCTCTAGTTGCGGTGAGCGGGGGCTAGTCTTCGTTGCGGTGCACGGGTTTCTCATAGCAGTGGCTTCTCATGGCAGTGGCTTCTCTTGTTGCAGAGCATGGGCTCTAGGTCTGCGGGCTCAGTAGTTGCAGCACACGGACTCAGTAGTTGTGGCTTGTGGGCTCTAGGGAGCTTGGGCTTCAGTAGTTGTGGTGCACGGGCTTAGTTGCTCTGGGGCATGTGGGATCTTCCCGGACCAGGGATCGAACCCATGACCCCTGCATTGGCAGGCAGATTCTTAACCACTGCACCATCAGGGAAGTCCCTCAAGCTTGTTTTTTTTAAACCTCTCCTAACATAGTAACCATAATTGGCTTATACATTTTTTTGTTTTGTTTTGTTTTGTTTTGTTTTGATTTTGCGGTACGCGGGCCTCTCACTGTTGTGGCCTCTCCCATTGCGGAGCACAGGCTCCGGATGTGCAGGCTCAGCGGCCATGGCTCATGGGCCCAGCCGCTCCACGGCATGTGGGATCTTCCCGGACCGGGGCACGAACCCATGTCCCCAGCATCGGCAGGCGGACTCTCAGCCACTGCGCCACCAGGGAAGCCCAGCTTATACTTTTTGCCCAGTAATTCCAATACTTCACATCTTTGTGCTCTGCTTCTGTGGCCTGTTGTTTCTCTGGCTCTCACTCATCTTTATTTTGTGCCTAGTTATCCTTGACTATATGCTGGTTATTGTATATGACTGTTACTTAGGAAGAACTACAGACCCAGGATGAGGGAACTTTCTCAAGAGAGGACTTCTGTTTGCTTTTGCTACGTGCCTGAGGGCACCGCCTGTGCAAGACCACCTGATTTAAGTGCAAGGCCTGAGGTCACCTAGACCCCTGAGCGCACGCAAGCCCAGACAGCAAAGAGCACAACGGCTGATTCACTTACCCTATATCTTTACCCTACAGGTGCACCCTCAGGATCCTCCCTTAAACTGGGGGCTGGTTCATCAGTTTCTCCTTGGGTGAGCCTGTGTTTAGACATGCATTTCCCTGGCCCTTTAAAACCCCCAAATGACATATCAATTTCACAGTTGCTATTTAAGACCAGAAAATATTCTCAGGGCAAATGGGGTTTTGTGTGCTGAGCTGAACTTCTCTCGATACGTGACTTAGCATAGATTTTTAGGTTGTAATTCCCCCTGACTTGTTTGTTCTTTACCATTTTCAAGATCTTTTGTTTTTTCTATTTTGTTCAGCCTTTTTAGGAGCACTAACTGGAAGGTAGGCCTGAGTTTGCTAACCTGCCACTAGGACAATGTCTGAAGTCTCTTCCCTCTTTTATAGGGATGAGGCATAAATTTCATCATTTGGATCTACAAGAATGTATTGAACTAATCTCATATTCAAAAGGCTGTTTCCAGTCTTTTGCCATGTGAATCAATACTAGAATGAATAACCTTGCATAGAGCTCATTTCACAAAGAGAGACGTTGTATTGCTTTCATTTTTACATTCCTAGCTTCTAGATTTGCCTCGCACATAATAAGAGCTCAAAAGTACTTGTTGACTACATGGGAGCAGAATGAAATGGCCATTTTGCTTGATCCAATCTCAGATTTCTTTTGCATCTTTGATAATATTGATACTTATCAGCTGAATTTCTTCTGATCCATCAAACAGGAGGCAATCTGATTGCTGTTTTATCTGATACCATTTTGATTGTGCTTGTGTTTGCTTCTGTGCCCTCTCCCTTCACAGCTCATAAAAGAAGGAAGGGCCAGCCCATGGCATCAGGGGTTTGACCCAACAGGATACACCATCATCCCTGCTCGATCACGGACTCTCCTCACAAATGAAGAGGCTGGACCCTGTGATCAAGAATCACTCTCAACCTTAAAATTATTTTCAGTAACACTATGTTATCAATTATTTTTTGAGAGGAAAATTCTCTTTCTACCCAAATTTAAAATACTCAAGATAAGATCCTCACCACCGGTAAAGAAACATGAGAAATAACAAAACGCATATGGAAATTTCCCAAGTCACAGGACTCTTAGGCCACGTCAACTTTCTGGCTTGAAATTAGACCTGATAATGTTTCTTTAACGGGAAAAAGGAATTAAAAACAAGCATATTGGGACTTCCCTGGTGGTCCAGTAGTTAAGACTCTGTGCTCCCAATGCAGGGGCCTGGGTTTGATCCCTAGTCAGGGAACTAGATCCCGCATACCGCAACTAAGACCGGATGCAGCCAAATTAATTAATTAATTAAAAAAAAAAACACTCATAGCACTAAAAATTATCTTATTAATTCAGATATTATAATATTGTTTCTTCATTGTTATAACTGGATTACTGTATCAATGACTAACATTTCTGTGGTGTCATATATGTCAGTTCCTGCAAGGAAACTGAATATGTGATATTTGAATTGAAAAGCCGATCCATTCTCCTGGACAAAGGATTTATCTTGTTTTTCTTCAAAACTTCCTGAAATCTCCACCATTTGGTTTCTGTCACAGAAAATGGTGACAATTACCTGGATACTTCTGGCTTGACACTAGTGTCCCTAAAACCTCTACAGAATGTTCCACCTAAATGCTGGCTGTGTGCGCTCCCCCGCCTGTGGATGAAGCAGGGGAACGGTAACAGCCCTTTTCCCTTTGCAGCTACTCCAACACTGACCTTCCTCCAAGTGTAACTCAGGGTTTCGAGGTCACGCTCCCCTTCTCACAGACAAAGCACAAAGTAGAGAAAGGCCGGGAATGATACATCCTACAATGAATCTGGGCCCCAAAGTGATTCTTTTGGTTTTGAATTTTCCAAACTGTCAAAAATCATCAAAGGGGGCTTCCCTGGTGGCGCAGTGGTTGAGAGTCTGCCTGCCGATGCAGGGGACGCGGGTTCGTGCCCCGGTCCGGGAAGATCCCACGTGCCGCGGAGCGGCTGGGCCCGTGAGCCATGGCCACTGAGCCTGTGCGTCTGGAGCCTGTGCTCTGCAGTGGGAGAGGCCACAGCAGTGAGAGGCCTGCGTACCGCAAAAAAATCATCAAGGAAACCATCTGTTCATGCTGTTTTTTGTTTTGTTTTGTTTTGTTTTTGCCACACACGGCATGCAGAATCTTAGTTCCCTGACCAGGGATTGAACCTGTGTCCCCTGTGGTGGAAGCGCAGAGTCCTCACCACTAGACCGCCAGGGAAGTTCCTGTTTGTGCTGTTTTAACCAGAGTGTTGATTTTCACAAATGTGCCTTTCGCTTATCTAGCCTCCAAATACAATTCCAGGTGATATCAAGAGGGGCTAGGACATTTTCTATCAAGAACACACCTGATTCTTAAGTCCAGAAAGAAAAAGCAGGAACAGAGTAAAGAGACAGAAAAGGGTGCAGTGGGTTTGTGAGGCTGAGTCCTCCACGCAGGGGGTGCAGCACTGCTGACAGCTCTGGCCACACGGCCTCGGGGGAAGTAACAGGAGGTCAGATCCGCCTGGACCCGCCCCCAGGGCCAGCAGGGAGGGGTTTTTGGTTGTTCTTCTTCATTTGTTTTTGCCCAAAAGTCAACTCAGAATATTTGCAGCTAGATTTTTTTCTCATTTAAAATGAAAAGAGTTTTACTGAGTTCTGTGGGAAAAATGCCCTTCCTTCAAAGGTAAGATTATAGCCACTGGGTTTTTTTCTTTTTTGGGCTGCGCCATGTGGCCTGTGGGATCTTAGTTCCCTGACCGGGGATCGAACACAGGCCCCTGGCAGTGAAACCCCGGAGTCCTAATCGCTGGACCGACAGGGAATTCCAGGCACTCTTTTTAAAACGAATGTGTTAACATCTGGACACATTTAAGAAGCAGGAACACTAAGAAGCTTCTTAATGTTTCAATCAGGAAAGCAAGTTGTGGTCCAGGCTCCAGATTACCATTCTAGATGACCTTGAATTTCCTAGAGAAAAGAACTCTCTGAGTGCCTACTTCCTATCTGGGATAGATACACTCATAGAGATACACTCTGAACACAGGGAGCCTTGGTTCCTGCAACAGCAGTGGGCAATGTTCTGTCCAGCTGCTGGATGAATTTCACGCTGGGTAATTTTACGAGACAATGTGCCTTCGAGGTACTTTGCAGCTGCCTCTGAATGACCCAGTGTGTGAGCTGCGCACAGATCACTGTGTTTTGTGAACCACATGCACCACCCATACCAACCTTCCACTCCCTGGACGAATCACCCAAGCATCTTTCTGGAAAAAACAGAACAAAAACAAATCTCTGGAAGTTACTATGCTTTAAAACAGCAATCTTAAGGAACTTCTTTCTACAACATAGATGTTGCACAGAAGGAAAAACAGCACCCCATTTCCTCCTAACTCTCCTTTGATGAGTATCTCCAGTCAGTTGGTATTTCTCAGATGCCAGCAGCTATAACCACACACTCTCTGTGCTTTTCTTTGTGAGAATGAAGTCAATGAAGTTACCCACCCTGGCAAAGTGGTCGTTTCCAAGAAGTGTTTGCAGAAGGACAGGCAGCTGCTTTTCCAGATGAAGCTTCAGGCAGAGTTGGGTCAGCTCCTCCCGGTCCAAGAAGCCTGTCCCCGTGGTGTCACAGCTGCTGTAGACATCCCTGAGCTGCGAGACATAGTGGCTCTCTTCCTCTTCGTCCATCCCATCGCAGGCTGCATGCAGGGAGAAGACAACGGTGCCCTCTGACTGCCACTCCCACCTCCCTCCACGGCAATGCACCAGGCAGTGTGGCCCAGGGCAGGGGAGGAGCTGGCGTGTGGGAAGGGGCACCAGGGTCGTCTCAGGACACGTGAGGCTGAAGGAAATCAGGAGAGGCCAGAAACGTGTTCCCACGGGACTCGTTCTCCCTCACTGGCTCAAAGAACCAGAATTACTTTGTTCTGTAAAAAAGTATCTATTACAGAATAATCAGAAAAAAAGAGATAAAGAGAAAGAAAATCATGCAAAATTTCACCACCTGAAAAAAAAATCATTTTACTACTTTGGCAAATATACATTCTACTTTTTCTCTAAACGTATACACACAGGGCCGGCTGGACGCCTGGCACACTTGCCCGAACTTCTGCCCCAGGATTCCAGTCTTGGGCAGAACTCAGGCTGGAGGTCAGAGGGCACCGAGGGCCCTCCCAGGAGCAATGACAGGCCATCCCCCTCCTGAGAGAACTTGCTGGTCTGCCGCCTCCCCCCGACCCCTGCCTCCATGCAAGGGCTGATTCAGGGGCGAGGACCCTGCACACTCAGCCCACATCCCCTCGGTCATGCCAGCTTTGCCCAACACACAGGTCAGCTCCTGACCACTCAGAAACACTTCTTTTTCTCTCCTTTCCCTCATCCCCAGAAATCTGAGACACTGTCCCAAGACAGCAGGTGATTCGACTCTGGCCATCCAGGCACAGGCTAGTGGTGTGACTCAGGCCCAGCATTCTACAGGTCAGGCAAAAAGATCTTTCAGCCGCCATTTGCTATGACACTTCCTAACCCCCACCCAAGATAAGGTCCATGCTTTGCTTTCAAAGTCCTGGGAAAAACACTGGGAGAAAGGAGGCACTGCTTCTGGTCATGTGTGCCCTATGGAATTCGCCCTCCTCTCGCCCCAATGATTGGCGGGGGATGGGGGGGTCTTTCTGTAGCTGAGATACCACATGACAAACCTCAGTGCTGAGATGGGCCAGGAAGGCTTGGAAAAACTCCAAGGGCACCTTCATCTGGGAAATACAGTCCGGGCTCAGGTCTGTACCACAACCACCGCATTGAAGTCACACTGATGCACGCGGATTCCCCGGGACTCCAGAGTCCCAGAAAAGGGCTCAAGTGACAAGTCACTGGACACTCTAAATACCTTGGAACTATGGAAGGTCTCAGGGGTCATGTAGAAGTCTGAGTGGGGCTCAGAATCCTGCTGTTCACACACCCCCATTTGCTGGAAGCTGAAGGCATTGATTTGGAGGGGGATACATGTGGGAGGGGAGAGGGGAGTAACCCAAGACACCCACGCAAGCACACACAGGCAGAGAGAGAGACAGAGAGAGAGAAACTAACATCCCCAGAGAGATGAAGGAAAAACATTAAACTCATGCAACAAGATAGACTACTGGACAATAGGGATGATTAGACACCAAGGGAGGTTTCCTGACATTGACGTATGATAATCACAATAAAAAATTCAATGGCAACACTGGAAGACAAGGACAAAATACATCTTCTATTAAGTGTACCCGAATAAAGAGACCAAAAATGAGACAGAGAAGAAAAGGAAATTAGAAATCAATAAAGTAACCAAAAAACATAAAGACAGACATAGACCAATGGAACACACTTGAGAGCCCAGAAAAAAACCCTTGCATACGTGGTCAAATGATTTTCCAAATGGCCAAGACCACACAATGAGGAAAAGACAATCTCTTCAATAAACGGTGCTGGGAAAACTGGATATCCACATGCAAAAGAATGAAGTTCAACCCTTACTTTACACCATAATCAAAAATGAACTCACAATGGATTCAAGATCTACACATAAGATCTAAACTATAAAATTCTTAAAACAATAAAACAGAGGAAAAGTTTCATGATGTTAGATTTGGCAACGATGTCTTAGATATGACACCAAAAGCACAGGCAACAAAAGTAAAAATAGACAAGTGGTACTATATCAAACTTAAGAATCTGCACATCAAAGAAAACAATCAACAGGGTAAAAAGGCAACCTACATACAGAATGGGAGGAAATAATTTGCAAATCATACATCTGCTAAGAGGTTAATGATCAGAACAAGTAAAGAACTCCTATAACTCAACAACAGAAACCAGTAACCTGATTAAAAAAATGGGCAAAGGACTTGAGTAGACAATTCTCCAAAGAAGATACACAAACGGCCACCACATGGCCAAACACATGAAAAGTGCTCAACATCTCTAATTAGGTCCACACAAAACAAAACCACAGTGAGATATTATCTCGCACCCACTAGGATGGCCACTATAAAAAAAAACAAGCAAACAAAAAACAGAAAACAACAGGTGTTGGTGACGATGTTGAGAAATTGGAGCCCTTGGGCACTCTTGGTAGGAATGTAAAATGGTGTAGCTGCTGTGGAAAACACTATGGAGGTTCCTCAAAAACCTAAAAATAGAATTACCATATGATCCAGCAAATTCCACTTGCAGGTATACACCCCAGAGAACTGAAAGCAGGATCTCAGAGTTATCTGCACTCCTATGTTCCCTGCAACATTATTCACAACAGCCAAGAGGTGGAAGCAACCCAAACGTCCATTGACAAAAGAATGGATAGAGAAAATATCAATAAAATGGAATATTATTCAGCCTTAAAAGGAAGGAAATCCTGTCACCTCCCACAACATGGATGAACCTTATGTTGAGTGGAATATGCCAGTCACAAAATGACAAATGCTGTATGACTTCACTTCCGTAAGATAACTAGTCAAAATCAAGGAGACGAAGTAGAGTGGTGGGTGCCAGGGGCTTGGGTAGGGGGATAGGAAGGGTTGCTCAGCAGGTACAGAGTTTCAGTTTTGCAAGATGAAAAAGTTCTAGAGATCTGTTACACAGTAATGTGGATACCAGTTAACACTACCGAACTGTATATTTAAAAATGATTAAGAGGGTAAATTTGTTTAAATTTTATTTTATTATTTATTTATTTTATTTTATTTTATTTTTGGCTGTGTTGGGTCTTAGCTGCGGCATGCAGGATCTTCATTGAGGCATGCAGGGTATTAGTTCCCTGACCAGGGATCAAACCCACGTCCCCTGCATTGGAAGGCGGATTCTTTCCCACTGGACCACCAGGGAAGTCCCAAGAGGGTAAATTTTATATCATCGTGTTTTTTACAATTAAAAATTTAAAAATAAGAAAAAGCTTTTTTTAAGGAAAAAAAGTTCAATATTTGGTGGCTTGCTTTCTGAAATTGCCTGGTTCTGTTCTGTGGCACTTTTACCTGGATTTTCTTTCCTTAAAAAAAAAATTCAATATCGACACCCCAAGTCCAGGCATCCTCTAAAAGCCCAGGGAAGGCAACCAGCTGATGGGAAGGGGGGTTCTGGAAAAATACAAGACTTTTCCAAGCAGAGAGACTGCAAAGTCCCACCGTGAGGGCCAACAAATAAAAACATCCAGACTGAGTAAATCCTCAAGAAACTTCAGAGCAAACAAACAAGTCCTAAAAATGTCTAGAGAGAAAAGCCATTCTGCACTCAGCGCCAGGCGCGACTCCTGCAGCAAAAATGGGATTGGAGGCTGAAAGACATCCTGAGGAAAGCGCACTTTCCACCAGTCTGGAAGCTAGCGGACGGGTACTTCAGCCAAGGAGGAGGAAGACGCAGGTTGTAGATCTGGGTCCCCTGCAAGCAGTGGACACCGTTCTAGGAGGGTGGCCTGGGGCAGGGCCACAGTGCAATCCACACAAACTGGCCACTAGGGACCCTACGGTCCCGTATCGTGGGACCATGTGGAAAACAACATGGGTGGTTTCTTCTTCTTTTTTAAAAAATATTTATTTATTTACTTATATGGCTCCGCCAGGTCTTCACTGTGGCATGTGAGATCTTCGTTGCCACGTGAGGGATCTTTAGTTGCGGCACACAGGCTCTTTTAGTTGCAGCGGGATCTAGTTCCCTGACCAGGGATCAAACCTGGGCCCCCTGCATTGGGAGCTCAGAGTCTTAACCACTGGACCACCAGGGAAGTCCCCAACATGGGTGGTTTCTGACAGAACTGATGGACCATTTGGAAAAGAATAAGGATGTTAAAAAGTGATTATGGAAAAACCAAGAAAGCCTCCGTAAAGCCAAGCTGGGCACAAGAATGGAACTGTGACTGTGCCCCAGACAGCGTCCCTGTGGTAGGTGGACAGTGCGTCTTCCGTGGGGGGTGGGAGAGACAGGGAAGCCTCGAGGTGAGGGCGATCCGAGGTAGCAGCCTGCCCGCTTATGGCCCAGGGGATGTTTCTCAGGCCTCCATAAAGCAGCTCCAGACAGGAGTCCAACGGCATTTAGCACCTCCACAGCTGCTGTGCGCCCTCCTCACCTGGGGAACTGGCTCCACCTCCCGCCGGCCCCCCACAGTGAGACCCTGAAGCCAGCACAGAGCCCGAGTTGAGAGACTTGCCCTGGTCAGCGGTCGGGGTTGCTGACTTGAGCTCTGGCCCATCCAAACCCTCTCTACTGGGAGTACCACGTCATCAACCAAAATGGGAGTGAAGGGCAGGGCGGGGACGGTGCCGCCTCCCAGATGGTCTGCTTAGCGGGATGATCTCGCTAAGCAAGGGACCACTGTGTCCTCACTTGGGCTCTTCCTCGAAAGAAGACACTAACCCTTGTGCAGCCCCCCCACCCCACCCCACCCCACCCTGCGTCTGCTCTTGCCTTGGGTTCTGAAGGCCTCCCTCCAGCAGGCCTCCCTCCTCGGCCCGTCCACCTGCTGCTGGTCCACTGGGTGGGCATGGGGCGGGCAGGGATGGGGGCTCAGCAGGCACCGCATCTCAGACACAGCAGGAGGTGACGGAGGATGCTCTCAGGACACGCAGCTGCACAACCCTCCACACTGGTTTGCAAAGTTGGCTCTTGGTGTCCGGTGGGTAGTTAAGACAAGTGCTCAAACAGACACTGAAATGGACTGGATTGAGGTCAACCCCCTTCAGGTCCCAGGATCTGACCCCCCGAGCCTCCAGGCACCAGATCCCCCCTTAAACCCTGCTGTCTGCACGTTAGTGGCATCACTGCAGCGTGGGGAGCCCAGAGGCCACCTTCCTGCTGCCGAGGTCAAAGGAGGCCGGCCAAGGGCTCCCTGATAACATTTTAAAGCATAAGAATCTTCCTGAACCGTGCAAAGGCCACCCTAAAAGACCCCAGACATGGGCAACACTGCCTTCACAGCTGAGGTGATCCATCCCCTATCCCCATGCCTCTCTGCAAGGCTGCAGGGCCCTGGCCAGGCTCAGCTCTGGGCCAGTCAGAGCTTCTGTCAAATTGGGTCTAAAACACCACCTTTGCTGGGCTGCTGAGGGGAGGGGCAGGTTCCAGGCCCTGGTACTCATCACACCACGAAGGACAGCAGAATCACCATCCCGCACACCGGTCCCCAGGCTCCTAGCCTTCCTGCTGCTCAAATCCTATTTCCAGAAATGTGTCACTGGGAAACCCTGCTCCTCCCGACTGGGAAAAGCAATCAACCTAAACCACAGAATGCAACAGTGAGAAGGACAAGGACCTTAACCATGCCCCTCCCAGCAGGGAAACTGTAGCTCTGTTCAGACGCCCTGAGGCCTGTGTGTGAGGGCAGAGAACGCCGTCCCCTAGACGACCCCTTGGTTCTGTTTCTTGCACAGAACCCCGGGAAGGAGAAGAGAAACAGGGGACCTCTCAGGCGGGGCCCCGCCTCCTGCGCCACCCATCCTCGGCGCCCAGGCCTACTCACAAGCGAAGTGCAGGCCGCACAGCCAAGTGGTCGTTATAAATAATAAACACCCAAGGGCCTCTTCAGTTTCTTCTTCACCCAAACTGAATTATTTAATCCTCTCTGGATTCCACAAATGCATAAATGTCCACACATCGAAACTATCAGAAAACCCAGCTGCGTTCAGTGCTGACTGCAGACGGGGGACAATGTTCCAGGTAAAGAGGAGCCCTTGGCTTATTACGGTTTGATTCTTTTGAAACTGGAATCAGTAGACTCTCAACAATTCTAATGCTCTAAAGCTTAATTAAATATATGAGCATAAACTTTGCTACCAGGTGAAGCAAAACACTGTTTTCATCCTGGGGAGAAAAACCTGCCCTCAAACAAACTGGATACAGGCCAAGAAACAGCTGCTGACCAGCACCCTGCAGGACCACGCAGCCCTCTGGAGGGAAGGTGTAGGTTTGCATTTAACTGATGCACAGCGATGAGGGAATTTAATCTGTGGCCCTGGAAACCCGCTGGGTATCAAGGACAGGGAACCACAGAGAACTGTGGTCTCTCACAAGCAGCTGGGTGTGCCGATGTCTGTGGGCCCAGAGCATCGCACCCAGAAACAACTCCAAACAAGGCCCTCCATAAAAACCTGTAAAAGCCTGCTGACCCAGAATGAACAGCACCAAGGTAGCATTCTAGATGGGACGTTCTGTATCTGGAAAGATGTTACGACCCAGATAAAACACTGAAGCCCAGCCTTGGGTTCCAGAAGAGCAGGTCTTGGCACCATGTCAAATAGCCTTGGGGTTTGTAATCAACCTCCATACTTCAGCAGTTCTGAGCTTGTAGGATTAATTTCTGCATTAACTGTTTTCATGTCTTCTTTCTTGTTTTTCAAAACTTATACTGTTTATTGGGCTTCCCTGGTGGCTCAGTGGTTGAGAGTCTGCCTGCTGATACAGGGGACATGGGTTCGTGCCTGGGGCCGGGAAGATCCCACATGCCGCAGAGCGGCTGGGCCCATGAGCCATGGCCGCTGAGCCTGCACGTCCGGAGCCTGTGCTCCGCAACAGGAGAGGCCACAACAGTGAGACGCCCGCGTACAGCAAAAAACAAAAAAACTTATACTATTTATTTACTTTGCCAACATCGGCCCTAACTATCTCAGCAATAAGGCTTGAGAAGCTATCATTTATATTAAAGGGATTTTCCAATCCCAACAATATAAAAATAAGCTGATGCGTCATTTAATTGGCAATTAATATAGTATTTGCTCTTCCTACAAAGTAGATATTTAGACTAAAAACTATAAGGATATCAAACTCTAAAATTGTCCTAGAAAACCTGCTTTCTAGGGTCTCCTCAAGAAAACATTGTGGGACCCACTCACCTAACATAACCTAACATAAAAACTTTGTACCCTTTGGTTCCTAAAGATTTTTATAACCACATGTACTTCTATTTGTGCTAGGACTATAGCTATAGACCCAATGGTTATAAAACATCTACATAACTGTAGTTATACATATTATACATACATAATTAGTTATGCATATACAAGGTTATCCACATAAGGTTCTACATACAAAAAAATGAGCTTTCTCTATATGTATCGTTACATATGTGTAAATGTAGAAAACCTACTCTCAGTGTTAATATCAACTTCTAACTTAAATTCAACTAGAAAATTCTACCATAAAGAAAGCAATAGTTTCTCTTCTTTACTAAAAATAGCCAATAACAGTGTAGAAGAAATGACAGAACTGGAAAATTACAATTTTGAATCCCCGTTGTAATAGGTGATAGGGTAAGAATCATTAATGTATGATTAAAAACAGTGGGGAGGGAAAAAAAAACAGTGGGGAGGGAATTCCCTGTGGTTAGGACTCTGTGCTTTCACTGCCGAGGGCCTGGGTTCAATTCCCTAGTCAGGGAACTAAGATTCCCACAAGCCACACGGTGCAGCCTAAAAAATAAATAGATAAAAATAAAAATAAAAACACTGGGGAGAGGTGACGTCATGCAAAGTGGCAGGGGACGACACTCCACCAAAGCAAAACTGAGCCATAAAGAGTGACTGGAAGGAGCTATATTGAAACTCTGGAACCAGATCAGACACTTAGAGCAAGGTGATGAAAACAGGGGGCTGATGTTTGTAAGAGAGCAGCGATCAGAACCCCAAAGAGCGCCATTCAATCACCCATTTCACAGATGAGGACCTGATATCCTATAAGTAAGCACAGAGGTGGATTTCCTCAGTCAGCTGAAGAATGTGGACGGAGCATACACGGGCACAGGCAGGGTGCAAAGGGAATGTTTCCCTGCCATTCCAAGTGTGTGGTGCTTCCCTTAAGCTCCAGGTGAGACCTTCTATCCATGTAAATGCCTGCTGATGCTTATAACTGTACACACTGTTATACAGCTCAGCAACCAAAGAGCATCCCCCATGGGTTCCCTGTTGGTCTCTTCTCCTGTCTTAGACTTTGATGGCTTTCAAGAGGTACCAAATGGGTAAAACCAAGAGGCTGGAGCTGCTCACACTCACTGTTCACAGCTCCATCCAATTCTGTCTCAATGGCATCACGTTGGTAGCTTAAAATCTTCTCTGGTGGGACTATTTACACACAGTCGTTGGAAGATGCTACAGTTCAGGGCTTTGGGGGGCAGTTGCGTAAAGCTTTATCAATATACTACACCACGGCTAGAATATAAAAGACTGATCATATCAAGTATTGGTAGAGACATGGAGCAACTGGAACTCTCAGATCTTGTTAGTGGGGGTATCAATGGCACAAGAGCTCCAAAAACCTGCTCAGTTTTATCCACCAAAGTCAAATACATATCCACTCTACAACATGGCAATCCAACTCCTAGGTACCTACTCAACAGAAACCATGGATTTGTGTACCAGAAGACACACTTTCTTAGGCAGCATTATTCATAGCACCCCAAACTAGAAGCAATCCAAATATCCATCAGCAGTAAAAATAAGTAATTGGTGGCATATTCTGGGAAACTGTAAAGCTATGGAGAGGAATGAACTACATGACAACCTCAATTTTACAAACATGATGGAAGAAGCAGATATTGCATGATTCCACTTGCATTAAGTTCAGAAGCAGGAAGAATCAATCCATAGTGTTAGAAGTTAAGATAGTGGATGGCAGGGAGGGAATAATAAATAGGAGAACATATGAGGGGCTGTTCTGGGGTTCCTGAGATACTCTGCTTCTGACTAGGATGGCGGTTGCATGGATGTGTTCACTGTGACAGTTCATCATTATCTGTGCACTTTTCTGTGTGTGTGTGTGTGTGTGTGTGTGTGTGTGTGTGTGTGTATACAACTATATATATACATATCTATATATATACACACACACACATATATATACACATACATATATATATATATATATATATTTACTTATTTATGCATGCATGCATGCCGCCTCCTGGTATATAGGATCTTACTTCCCTGACCAGGGATCTAACCTGCGTCCCTGCAGCGGAGTCCTAACCACTGGACTGCCAGGGAAGCCCCTCTGCATTTTTCTTCCATACGTTACACTCCAACTTCAAACAGTGAAGAGGAAGAGTATTAGAAACGCTGATGGCACGTCCCTGGTGGTCCAGCAGGTAAGATTCCTCGCTCCCAATTGCAGGGGGCCCGGGTTCGATTTCTGGTCAGGGAACTAGATCTCACCTGCCACAACTAAGACCAGCCACAGCCAAATAAATAAATAAATATTTGAAAAAAACAAAACGCTGACCTTCCACACCCACCTCCTGGAACAGTGGCAGGTACGTGTTTTACGACGGACTCCTGTTGTTTTGTCACGGCTAGAAGACGGATGTTTTAGGGAAATAAAGCAAAACAAAGCAAAACTGCCAACTGTTTCCCCAAAGCCACTCCTGTCGCCCCTCCCCAAGGTGATTTCTAAAACTGTATAAGTATTTTCTGTAAGACTCTTCATAAGACCTGGCAGCTCTGGCTCCTTCACTCCACTGGTGTGACGGAACCAAAAACATGCAAAGCCATGGAGTCCATGCTGGGTAAACAGTCGCACATCATGTGGCCTAAACTGCTTCTCACAGATGCTACAAAGTCAGACACTGCCCAAGACAGGAAAAATAGGACACACTTGACAAATTGTCTAAAAGTGAATCATACTTCAGCTGTACTCTTCATGGAGCAATAAAAAGAATAAATAAAAAGAAAAGTGACTCTGACATACCCTAATTAAAGTCAACAAAATGCTATGGGCTTGTCCTTAAGAATCTTGGGGATATTAAAATAGCCTGCATGTAAGGAACAGTGTATGGGGGACCATATCTCTCTTAGTCTGTTATGGCTACTATAACAAAATACCATAGATGGTAGTTTATAAACAATAGAAACTTATGGCTCACAATTCTGTGGGCTGGAAGTCCAAGATCAAGGCGCCAGCCTGGTCACGTTCTGGTGGGGCCCACTTCCTGAGTCTTACGCTGGCACCTTCTTGCTGTGTCCTCACCTGGTGGAAGGGATGAGGGAACTCTGTGGGGCCTCCATATAAGGGCACTAATCTCATTCGTGGGGCTCCACCCTATTGACCTACGTCAGCACCTCCCAAAGACCCCATCTCCTGACACCACCACGTTTGGGGGTTAAGATTCCACATATGAACCTAGGGAACACACACACTCAGAGTACAGGAGTATCTTCCAAGCTCAATTCTAGAACTTCCTAAACATTCCAAAGCTAACTTCTTCAGCCATCACCATATGTGAATTACACCATGCACTTTTATTTAAGGGAAAAGAAAGCTTACAAGGTAAAGTGGCTAAGATATTATTATGAACCAAATGTTTGTGTCCCCTGAAATTCATATGTTGAAGGCCTAACCCCTCAGTGTGGCTGTATTTGGAGATGGGGCGTCTAAGGAAGTAATTAAGGTAAAATAAAGTCACAAGGGTGGGGCCCTGATCCAGTAAGATTCATGTCCTTATAAGGAGAGACACCAGAGAGCTCTCTCCCCACAGGTGAGCTAAGATGTGAGCAGACAACAAGAAGGCAGTCGTCTGCAAACAAGGGGAGAGTCCTCACCAGAACCAACCCTGCTGACACCTGCATCTCCGACTTGCAGGGTCCACAGCAATGAGAAATGAACTTGTATTGTTTCAGCCATCCAGTCCATGGTACTTGTTATGGCAGCCCAAACAGAATCATACAGATTTAACAGCTTTTGAGAATACGTATTTCATCTTTCACATATGGAAGGAAATAAAGTAAAAGACTTCTTATTTTTTTTAATATTTATTTATTTATTTGGCTGTGCTGGGTCTTAGCGGTGGCACTCGGGATCTAGTTCCCTGACCAGGGATCGAACCCAGGCCCCCGGCATTGGGAGCACAGAGTCTTAACCACTGGACCACCAGGGAAGTCCAAATGACTGATTAAGAAAGATTCACGAACAAACATTTCCTAAGCCCCTTCTATATGCTAGGCTCCAGATGCTGCTCTCATGAACTAATGTTAGTAGCAAGGATTTTGCTGATGATTCCAAGGCAGAAATCGATGGAAATGAAGAGACCACTGGAAAGGCCTCTGACTTGACAGAAGACTTGGCTAGAGATACCGCCACCAGCAGAGGGAGGTTCAACCATGTCTGGGTAGGAACTGGTCATGCAGAGACGTCCAGTTTGTGCAGCATGTGAAGTGGGCTGGTTGGGTATGAAAACACAGCCAACCAAGAGGAAAACTGGCTTGTGAACACACGGATGCTTGATTAGTCCAGGTGAATCATTAATTTTAGAAATCCATGAAGATACAAAGATAGAAACTATCAGATGAGCAGAAACTCATGGAGGCTGCAGGGTCTACGCCATGCAGGCTGGGTGGCAACCTGTCAGCAGAGGGAGGGGAGGCCCCGCTTGGCACTGCCTGTGATGGGACCTCCTGTGGGACTGGGAGACATCGAGTCTACACCGGGGCAGGAGGAACAACACAGACCCCTGCCTGCTCCACAGATTTCGCCTTAAATTTCTGAAAGTCTCCAATATCAGACAAGGACCTGCACTGCTAGATTCCCCAGAGCTTTGCAATTCATTGCTACATTTGTCACAAACATTTTTTTAAAGATTCAAATTTATTAGTAAATGCTTTATTATCTGAATGAAAACTATTCACTAATCTGACTAGTTACAAAGTTAATAACAAAAAAATTAGTAACCTTCACTCCTATAGTCAAATAACAAGCAGTTAGTAGATATAATGAAGAAAAAGGCCTATTTACATTAAAATAAATACACAGGATGGGCTTCCCTGGTGGCACAGTGGTTAAGAATCCACCTGCCAATGCAGGGGACACTGGTTTGAGCCCTGGTCTGGGAAGATCCCATGCCACAGAGCAACTAAGCCCGTGCGCCACAACTACTGAGCCTGCACTCTAGAACCCACAAGACACAACTACTGAGCCCGCGTGCCACAACTACTGAAGCCCACAGACCTAGAGCCCATGCTCCACAACAAGAGAAGCCACCGGAATGAGAAGCCTGCACACCACAACGAAGGGTAAGCTCCGCTCCCTGCAACTAGAGAAAGCCCGCATGTAGCAACAAAGCCCCAACAAAAATAAATAAATAAATAAAATAAATACACGGGAATAAGCTTAAGGAATGTGCAAGATCTGTATGAAGAAATGTTTTAATGTTCCTGAAAGGCACAGAGAAAAGACTTTAACAAATGCAAAGAGATACCACGTTCTTGCAGAAGGAGGCACAAGTCTCCTTCATCTATACATTTAACGTGTCTGCAGTAAAAATATAATGGGGGGGCTTCCCTGGTGGCGCAGTGGTTGAGAGTCCGCCTGCCGATGCAGGGGACACGGGTTCGTGCACCGGTCCGGGAAGATCCCACATGCCGCAGAGCGGCTGGGCCCGTGAGCCATAGCTGCTGAGCCTGTGCATCCAGAGCCTGTGCTCCTCAACGGGAGAGGCCACAACAGTGAGAGGCCCGTGTACTGCAAAACAACAACAACAACAACAACAACAACTATATATATATATATATATATATATATATATATATATATATATATATATATATATATATATATATATA
>NW_020837962.1:19486336-19493729 GCF_003676395.1 Aethalodelphis obliquidens
ATATATATATATATATATATATATATATATATATATATATATATATAAAATGGGGTATTTTGGGGATATAGACAAATTGTTTCCAAGGTTTGAATAAATAAGCAGAGAAGTCAGGGTTTTCTGAAAAGGAATAAGAATAAGAGAGGACCAACCCTATGAAGTGTTAAAACAATTACAAAGCTGCAATAATTTAAACAAGGTAGTATTTATTAGTGTAAGTCCAGAGAAAAAGAGCCACTGAACAGAAACAGAAAACGTCTAAAAAAAATAGATGAAGACGTACACAGGAATCTAGCATATGATCCAGGTGACACTGCATAGCAAAGTAGAAAATAATTCATTAAGGAAACGCTACCCAAAAAACTGATTAGCCATATGTCAAAAAAAAATTTTTTTTTGGATACCTATCTCATTCTTTTCAGCAAAGTAAATTCCAGAAGAATCAGAAATTTAAACAAACAAAAAATTAATCTATAAAAGAACTAGAATGAAATGCAGCTTCATCATCCTTTTGCATCATCCTTAAAAGAGTGGGAAGTGGGCTTCCCTGGTGGCGCAGTGGTTGGGAGTCCGCCTGCCGATGCAGGGGACACGGGTTCGTGCCCCGGTCCGGGAGGATCCCACATGCCGCGGAGCGGCTGGGCCCGTGAACCATGGCCGCCGGACCTGCCCGTCCGGAGCCTGTGCTCTACAGCGGGAGAGGCCACGGCAGTGAGAGGCCCGCGTACCGGAAAAAAAAAAAAAAAGAGTGGGAAGTTTGACTTAAAAGTCAAAATTTCTATGAACAAAAGAATAACATCGGAAGATAAATGGCAAAGAAAAAAACTTCTAATATAAATCACAACAAAAGGCTAATTTACTTAATAAAGAGCCCCTAAAATCAATAATGAAAAAGACTTACATCTTAAGTGATCTAGCAAAGGAACTAGATTGCATACAAGGAAACACAAAGGGCTCTTAAACATGTGAAGAGATGCTTACCTGTACTTACTCATCAGAAGAGAAATACAAACGAAGCACAATGACATATGACTTTCCACTTATCAGATTGTGGATTGGTTTGCTGGGGCTCCATAACAAGGTACTATACACTGCGTGACTTAAAACAACAGAAATGTATTTTCTCACAGTTCTGGAAGCTAGAAATCCAAGACCAAGGTGCTGGCAGAGCTGGTTTCTTCTGGAGTATCTCTCCTTCCTGCTGTGTCCTCACATGGTCGTCCCTCTGCGTCTGCCTGGATCCTAATCTCTTTTTCTTGTAAGGACACCAGTCACACTGGACTATGGCCACCTGTTGGGCTGCCCCCCTGAAGGGCCTGCAAGCCTTGTAGTTGCCCTGCTGCGAGACCGAAGAAAGACCCCAGATACAGCGACAGAGACGTCCACGGTTTATTGAACAGAGAATCTTACAAGTCTGAAGTAGAAGGTCCTCAAGAATTTTGCTGCAGCTCCTGGGATGGCCCGGCTGGTAGGTGTGGTCAGGAAGCAGCTGTGTGCCTCCGTCAAGGTGCTTCAGCTCACAGGGCCTGGGCTTCCTGAGACACCAAATGAGGCCAACCCTCATGGCCCAAGGCACCTTCCATGCTCTGACATCCTAGTTCTCTCCGGTCCAGCATGATGATGTCTTTGGGCTCCACTCACTACTGAGCTCCGCAGGTGTCCAGGGGTGAGGCCGCAGAGACACCAGGCCTTTGGGTCCACGCCTCCCACACCCGGAACCCCCAGAACCAAGTTTTTCCCAGACACTGTCTCCTGTCTCCCTCTGGCCTTTGCATGGACTCTGGATCAACATCTGCTGAGTCTCACTTTCTCTCTCCCAATCCTGCTCTGGGCTGGGGAAAAGGTGACATGAATTTTTCTTTGACATCCATGCAAAGACTGGCAGAAACTCATTATGCATCATTAGCAGAACACTAATTATGTAACCAGAGGTACTGGAGCACAGTGCATGGTGGTTAAACAGACCCCGTCTTAAACATCAACAGGGAAACGCCCTGATACTTTGGAGCTCCAGAATCGACATTCTGGAATGACACTCAGACACTCAGAACGACAACTACATTTGTCATTCTTTCCAACAAACTTCACAATGTCCTAAACACACTGAAATGTTTTTTAAAATGTGTCTACACGGAAAAACTTGATCAGGTCAGTCTCAGAACACGAAAGACAGTATTTACTAGGCTCTAGCCCAACTCGCTGTACACATGGCCATCCACAAATATGCAGCCAAAGATGAAAATAACATGGATCAGAAATGGACTCAAAGCTGACAGGCCAGTGAAAAAGAACATATAAATAAAACATCCAACATAACATAACGGAGGGCACTTGTCTCTCTTTTCCAGACACTTTGGATCACATCACATTTACTCAAAGGAAAAGGGACTGCCCAACAGACATAGAAAAGTGAATGTATTACAAAGCTATTTCCCTTAAGCCTTCTCTCATTTTCTCCCTCCTCCACTCAAGTAAAAGATCTATTAAAAGAACTGTAATACGTAATCCTCTGGGCTTGTGAGGCCAACTGCACCTTTACCCTATTAATCAAACACTGAAGTGGATTCCAGAGGTTTTGTTCCAAGCCAGGCTGACACAACGCAGACAGACACCACCTCCCAACGATCTTCTGTGGGAATCAGGGTGGGCTCCACGCCTGGCCAAGGCCTTCGGGTGGAGTCAACTCAGCCAGGTCTAGAAACGCCCCCTCGGGAGGCTGGAAAGATCCAGGTGCCAGGCTAAGCCCAGGAGAGAGAAACAGAGGGATGGAGCAGGTCCTGGGAAAAGGAAGGAGACACAGAGGAATTCAAACAAGCTCTCTGGTCAGTCCTCACAGCTTCGATGACAGGTTCTGGATGGGCCCCCCTGGTGTGCCATTAGCTCGGGGATCCAATAAATGAGCAACTTCACCTCTGACGACAGCCCCCCTGAACCAGAGCAGCTGCACAATGACTTACCTCTCCACGGCTGCACGTGAGGACACAGGCCTCAGGGACCTGCAGTCTCTCCACCCCTCTGCTGCCAGAAGTTCTCTCTCATCCTTG
Organism: Aethalodelphis obliquidens; assembly: GCF_003676395.1. Classification (NCBI taxonomy): domain Eukaryota; kingdom Metazoa; phylum Chordata; class Mammalia; order Artiodactyla; family Delphinidae; genus Aethalodelphis; species Aethalodelphis obliquidens. The sequence goes on from NW_020837962.1 coordinate 19,489,381, forward strand.
CTTTATGCTAGAATCTTAACTGAAGCACTTTGGGAAAAGAAGAGTGTGACCTAAGGCAAAGGCTGGAGGAATGGCACTTTAAATGGAGCCGTGCGCTGATGGGTCCTGGGTGTCCCGACTCCTCTGAGCAACTGCGTCCCTAACCGGTGGCCTGTGGGCAACATCAGGAAAGGCTTTTTCTCATTTCCTTTATGGTTAGAGACAACTTTGAGAAAAAGAATCATCATTCCACAGCGAAGATACGTTCCTCTGGTTCAAAGGCGGTGCAAACTGGCCTGAAGAAATTCCAGCTGGGTTAGTGGGGAAACACGGGTCACGAGGAAAGCGTGAACAATACCTCATTCCCTTAATGAAAAATACACACCATGCAGCCCGGATTGTGTGAGCCTGGGTCGAGAAGGACTGTCCTTCCCACGCCTTTCCCCACGGGGAAGACAACGGAGAAGGAAAGAGCATCCCAGTGACATACCTGCGACAGGTGAATGTGGGCTCGTAAAAGAAACCATGGTGCATCATAGACAGAATGACACTCCCTACACACCTGAATTTAAGGTTTGTAATTTATATGCAGTACCAAACTTGTGATCAACTCTGCAGCAGCATGGAAGGGAGACCAGTGGGGGAGGGGACAGCTGGGGGAGCAGCTGGCAGGCTGGGGGTGTGGACGTCGATAATCCATTAGGTGGCATGGGCAGGAGGCGTCCTTCCTTGTTTTACAGCTTGTGGACGGAGGTCATGTGATATTAACATTTCAGGTCACATTACTGTTACACTGTTTGAAACTCTTTAAATACTAAAACAACCCTATTCCATTTTGCAGGTGAGAAACGACAGGTTTCACTATATTTGCAGGTGTATATTCCTTTGAGGCTCATAGGATTTGATTCATGATTTGAGATCTTTTGCCAGTTTTGGAAAATCCTCAGCCATTATATCTTCAAATATTGCTTCTGCCCCGTTCCCTCTCCTCTCCTTCCAGGACTCCAAGGACAGGGGTGTCAGACCCTTTCACGCCATCCTCTGTGTCCCTAACACTCCTCTCTCGTCCACATTTTTGCTCCTTTTGTCTACATGCTTCCTTCTGGATGTTTTCTGTAAGATCCTAACGTTTTCTTCATTGGTGCATATTCTAAACATATCCACTAAGTTAACGTTAGTTATTACAATTTTTAATTTCTCTAATTAATTCTTTTATAAACTATTATGCCCTTTGGAATAGTTCAGCACTCTGATAACATACTAAGTCAAGATCACAGGTTGAGGGCTTCCCTGGTAGCGCAGTGGTTGAGAATCTGCCTGCTAATGCAGGGGACATGGGTTGGAGCCCTGGTCTGGGAAGATCCCACATGCCGCGGAGCAACTAGGCCCATGAGCCACAACTACTGAGCCCGCGCGTCTGGAGCCTGTGCGCCACAACAAGAGAGACCGCGATAGTGAGAGGCCTGCACACCGCGATGAAGAGTGGCCCCCGCTTGCCACAACTAGAGAAAGCCCTCGCACAGAAACGAAGACCCAAGACAGCCAAAAAAATATAAACAAATGTGGAGTTTTAAAAAAAAAGAAAAGAATTAAAAAAAAAATCACAGGTTGAGATGAATAAAAATGAGGTTTGGTTTCTGAGAAGGCCAATCTGTTCCAGTTCACTCCTGCTCCTGGGAATGATCTTCCAGGTCCTAACCTAAATGCAAGCAGTTTGCCAGGTGCTCTACCTTGGTGAGGTCTGGACACCAGTTTCTGTCCACCTGACCCTGTGAGGCTGTCAAAAGTGCTGCTCAGCCTTCTCGCATCCTTCAGAGTGTATGACGGTCCCACAACAATGCAGCCCCAAAGGCCAGACTCCCCTTCCTGGGCTTTCACCCCCTCCAGGGCTTGACCTGTTCATGTTTTACTGCCTCCTAGTTCTCCAGGGTCTTTGAGTGATGGTTAAAAACAGTCTGCCCAAATGTTTCCACTTGACTACAGCAGGAAATCTAAATGACCCAGCCTGACATGATTACATTCTAAGGTAGTTCCCAACCCTACTTATAGTCAAGGCTCACTGCTTTACCTACATACTCACTAGGTTTTTTTTGTTTTCCCATTCTTCTTGCATTTTTTTTCATTTTTTTCCCTTGATTTTAATTAATTAATTTATTTATTTTTGGCTGCGTTGGGTCTTCATTGCCGCGAGCAGGCTTTTTCTAGTTGCAGTGAGTGGGGGCTCCTCTTCATTGGGGTGCGCGGGCTTCTCACTGAGGTGGCTTCTCTTGCTGCGGAGCACGGGCTCTAGGCGCGAGAGCTTCAGTAGTTGTGGCATGCGGGCTCAGTAGTTGTGGCTCACGGACTCTAGAGTGCAGGCTCAGTAGTTGTGGCACATGGGCTGAGTTGCTCCGCGGCATGTGGGTTCTTCCCAGACCAGGGCTTGAACCCATGTCCCCTTCATTGGCAGGCGGATTCTTAACCACTGCGCCACCATGGAAGTCCCTCTTCTTGCATTTCTGACTTTCCATCTTGAACTATCTTTCTTTTGCCTAGAGTACAGCACTTAGAACTTCATTTTGGGTCTGTGGGTGGCAAACTGTTTTTGTCTGTTTAAACTTTCTTCCTTTCATCTTCATTCTTTTTTCCTTAATTAATTAATTTATGGCTGAGTTGGGTTTTTGTTGCTGCGTGCGGGCTTTCTCTAGTTGTGGTGAGCGGGGGCTACTCTATGTTGCAGTGTGTGGGCTTCTCATTGTGGTGGCTTCTCTTGTTGTGGAGCACAGGCTCTAGGTGCATGGGCTTCAGTAGTTCTGGCACACAGGCTCAGTAGTTGTGGCACACAGGCTTAGTTGCTCCATGGCATGTGGAATCTTCCCAGACGAGGGCTCAAACCCATGTTCCCTGCATTGACAGGTGGATTCTTAACCACTGTGCCACCAGGGAAGTCCCTCACCTTCATTCTTTTTTTTTTTGTGGTACACGGGCCTCTCACTGTTGTGGCCTCTTCCGTTGCAGAGCACAGGCTCCGGATGCGCAGGCTCAGCGGCCATGGCTCACGGGCCCAGCCACTCCGCGGCATGTGGGATCTTCCTGGACCGGGGCACAAACCCGTGTCCCCTGCATCGGCAGGCGGACTCTCAACCACTGCACCACCAGAGAAGCCCCCTCACCTTCATTCTTGAAGGATGTTTCCACTGGGCATAGATTTCCTTTATCATGTTGAAAATCATCCATCTTCTGTTCATTGTTACTGTTGAAAAGGCGGTTGTGGGCTATCTGTTGCCCCTAAAGTAATCTGTCTTTCTTCTCTGGCTGCTTTTAATAATCTCTATTTTAGTTTGTTTTCTCTCATTTCTATTAATACATTTACACTATGATGTACTTTTTAATTTATCCTGCCTGGGATTCACTAATTTCTTGACTCTGTGGGCTGATGTACCATTAGTTCTGGAAAATTCTCATATATTATTTCTTCAATTATTGCCTCTGCACTGTTGTCCCTTTCCTGCTAAGACTCAAATCACAATGTGTTAGAACTTTTCCAACAAGCCACTCTGTCACTTATTCCCGTCACTTCTTTAGTTCTACATGCTGCATTCTGTATAATTTTTACTTACCCACCTTCCAGTTTACTAATTCTTTCTCCAGCTCCATCTAATCTACTGTGAAGCATGTCCATATCGATGGCTTAATTTTAGTCACCGTATCTTTAAGTTGTAGGATTTCAATTGTGTTCTTTTCTAATTTGCTGTGTTACTTTTTATTATTTTTTACTGAATAATTCCATGCTGAAATTTCCAAGCTTGGCTTTTATTTCTTTTGTTATGATTAGGATATTTGTTTTAAAGTCTCTGTCTGATCATTCTAATATCTCATGTCTTTGTGGCTCTGTTTCTGTTGTCTTTTGTTCCTGCTGGTCCTGGTTCATAGTATCTTGTTTGTTTCTTTGTGTGTCTGGTTATAATTGACTATCTGTGAACATTGTACATGAAAAATTACTTGGGGTATTATTTTTTGATGCATGGGATAATTAAATCTTCCTCTGGAGAAAATGTTCAATTTGCTTCTGCCAATAGTTTTCTGTGGGCAATAACAATCTGAGACAATTCCTTTTTTAATAAATTTATTTATTTATTTACTTTTGGCTGTGTTGGGTCTTCTGAGACAAATCTTAAACTACATTCAAGATTTCAAATTATTTGAACCACAGAAGTTGTATTATACTACAAGCCACTGCAGGTAAATGGAATACTTCTACTACTTTCCCCAGTCAAAAGGAGGGATGGTTTGGTTAGTTAAATAACCTAGAAACAGAAGTTTTACCTGAAATTCTCTTTACTGAATAACCTATCTTGGATATTATTCCATATGTGTATGCACAAATACAT
>NW_020837962.1:19494129-19526084 GCF_003676395.1 Aethalodelphis obliquidens
TTCTTTTCTATTATGGTTTATTACAGGATATTGAATATAGTTCCCTGTGCTATACAGTAGGTCCTTGTTGTTTATCTATTTCATATATAGTAATTTGTATCTGCTAATCCCAAACTCCTAATTTATCCCTCCGCCCATCTTTCCCCTTTGGTAACCATAAGGTTGTTTTCTATGTCTGAGAGTCTTTCTGTTTTGTAAATAAGTTCATTTGTATCATGTTTTAGATTCCACATATAAGTAATATCATATAATATTTGTCTTTCTCTGACTTAACTTCACTTAGTATGATGATCTCTAGGTCCATCCATTTTGCTGCAAATGGCATTATTTCATTTTTTATGGCTGAACAGTATTCCATTGTATATATATACCATGTCTTCTTTATTCATTCATCTGTCGATGGACATTTAGGTTGCTTCCATGTTTTGGCAGTTGTAAATAGTGCTGCTAGCATTGCTATGAACATTGGGGTGCATGTATCTTTTCAAAATAGAGTTTTCTCCAGATATATGCCCAGGAGTGGGATTTCTGAATCATATGGCAACTCTAGTTTTAGTTTTTTAAGGAACCTCCATACTGTTTTCCATAGTGGCTGCACCAATTTACATCCTGACCAATAGTGTAGGAGGGTTCCCTTTTCTCCACACCCTCTCCAGCATTTGTTATATGTAGACTTTTTAATGATGGCCATTCTGACCAGTGTGAGGTGATACCTCATTGTAGTTTTGATTTGCATTTGTCTGATAATTAGCAATGTTGAGCATCCTTTCATGTGCCTATTGGTCATCTGTATGTCTTCTTTGGAGAAATGTCTATTTAGGTTTTCTGCCCATTTCTTTTTTCGCTTGTTTTTTTATTATTGAGTTGTATGAGCTATTTGTATATTTTGGAAATTAAGTCCTTGTCAGTCGCAGTATTTGCAAATATTTTCTCCCAGTCCATAGGTTGTCTTTTTGCTTTGTTTATGGTTTCCTTTGCTGTGCAAAAGCTTATAAGTTTGATTAGGTCCCATTAGTTAATTTTTACTTTTACTTCTATTGCCTTGGGAGACTGACCTAAGAAAATATTCGTACAATTTATGTCAGAGAATATTTTACCCATGTTCTCTTCCAGGAGTTTTATGGTGTCATGTCTTATATTTAAGTCTAAGTCATTTTGAGATTATTTTTGTGTATGGTATGAAGGAGTGTTCTAACTTCATTAATTTACATGCAGCTGTCAAACTTTCCCAACACCACTTGCTGAAGAGACTGTCTTTTCTCCATTGTATATTATTGCCTCCTTTGTCAAAGGTTAATTGACTGTAGCTGTGTGAGTTTATTTCTCAGTTCTCTATTCTGTTCTATTGATCTATATGTCTGTTTTTGTGCCAATACCAAGTTGTTTTGATTACTGTAGCTTTGTAGTATTGTCTGAAGTCTGGAATGGTTATGCCTCCAGCTTTGTTGTTTTTCCTCAGGATTGCTTCGGCAATTCTAAGTCTTTTGTGATTCCATATAAATTTTAGGATTACTTGTTCTACTTCTGTGAAAAATGTCATGGGTAGTTTGATAGGGACTACATTAAATCTGTAGATTGCTTTGGGTAGTATGGTCACTTTAACATTATTAATTCTTCCAATCCAAGAGCAAAGCATAGATTATTTCTAATATTTTGCTGTTATAAACAATACTACAGTAAATAATCTTATATATAGGTCATTGAGCACATGCATTAGCACATCTGAAAGATGTATTACTACAAATGATGGAAATACTGGGACAAAGGGTCTGCACACTTACGATTTTGATAGATATGGCCAAATGCTCTGCATCGAATTTAAATGGGACACACCAGCAGTTTGTGTCCTCATACCCTCATCAACACAGTGTCACAAGTATTTTTATTTATACTTTTGGGTTTTTTTTTTTTTAGTATTTTTAAAATTACAAGACAGGACAATATAATATATATTACTGCAACGTCTTTTTTTCAATTAACAATAGATCATGAATAATTTTCCAGGTAGATAAACAGAACACTAACACACTTTTTCTAAGTAAAATTTATACTGAAGTATAAATATTCAGGACTTCCCTGGTGGTCCAGTGGTTAAGACTCCACGCTTCCACTGCAGGGGACACAGGTTTGATCCCTGGTTGGGAAAGATCCCACCTGCCATGTAGTGTGGCCAAAAAAAAAAAAAAAAAAAAGAATAAATATTCAAAGATAAAAGTACACAAATCATAAAAGTATGGCTCAAGGAATACTTACAAAGAGAACACACTCATGTAACTACCATCCAGAATAAGAAGAAGATACTGACAGAAGGCCCCATTAGTCATTATCCACAAAAGTAATAAAATGATTCTAACACCCAGTTCCAACGTGTGTGTGTGTGTGTGTGTGTGTGTGTGTGTGTGTGTGTTTTCCCACACCACCAACCAATTCTCTGATACCAGCTGGGTGTCCTATAATTCTACTCAAATTTTTAAAAATTAATTAATTAATTTTAGTTTTGGCTGCATTGGGTCTTCGTTGCTGCATGCTGGCTTTCTCTAGTTGTGGCGAGCGGGGGCTACTCTGTTGTGGTGCATGGGCTTCTCATTGCAGTGGCTTCTCTTGTTGTGGAGCACAGGCTCTAGGCGTGCAGGCTTCAGTAGTTGTGGCATGCAGGCTTAGTAGTTGTGGCTCCTGGGCTCTAGAGCGCAGGCTCAGTTGTTGTGCTGCACGGGCTTAGTTGCTCTGCGGCATGTGGGATCTTCCTGGACCAGGGCTCAAACCCATGTCCCCTGCAATGGCAGGTGGATTCTTAACCACTGCGCCACCAACGAAGTCCCTCTACTCAATGTTGACAGTAGCCACCCAGAGACAGCATCAGACCCCACAGGTTAAGGGCTCAGTCCTACAAGACTGCCCCCAACCCCGACCTTCTTCAAGCACCAAATGCAAGTCCAGGTCATCATCTGTGCTTCTGACTGAGAGGCTATAGAATGGAGGTTTTAATGACACTTTCCTTGGGTTTATTTAATTTGCTAGAGCAACAAAGAGCAGGGAGATTCAGGAAAGGAGTGATAGACACTGCATCCATTTCCCATTTTCACAGCTTCTAGGCTGAGGGAAGCTCCAGCCCACACCATGTGAAGTAGCTAAAACTTTGATAGAAAAACACAGTTTTGATAGCTTTCAGAGCTTGAGGCAACCACAGCAACTGAAAAATGAGTGAGGAATCCTGAAAAGGAGAACATCAAAGAGAGAAAGCTCTGAATTCTGCAAATGTTACCTAACTCTCCAGAAAACAAATGGACTATGCATGTGTGGAGCAGCCTCCAAGCAGCTCAGACACGAATAAAAGAACTGAAATGAAATTTGAGCTGCTTCAAGAGGCAGTTTTCAGTCTGAGTCCAATCTCACTGCCTACTAAAACAAACACAAATGAACACTCTTCAGAGAAATATAACAGAACCTTCATTCTCCACAACACAACTTCACAATGTCCAGGATACAATCCAAAAGTATTCACAAAAATGAAGAACCAGGAAAGAGTAAGCCATTCTCAAGAGAAACCACAACCAGAGATTAACCTCAAGATGAATGAGATGTTGGAATTAGCTGCTTTAAAATCCTCTGCCAGCATAATTATACTCAAGGATGTGAAAGAAAAGATTCTCTTAATGAATGCACATATCGAAAACCTCACCAGAGAAACAGAAACTATAAGACAGAGCTAAATGGAAATCTGAGAACTAAAAAACACAACACCTGAAATCTGAAAATTCCAATGAAGGGCTTAACAGCAGGATGGATATGACAGAGGAAAAAGTCAGCAAACTTAAAGATAGATGAATAGAAATCATCTAATCTTAAGAAAAGAGAAAAGGGAATTTTTAAAAGATTAGCCTCAGGGATTAAAGAGACAATTGTCAAAGGTCTAGCATACATCCTAGAAGGAGAAGAGAGAGAATTAAGCAGAAAAACAGACTGAAGGACAAATGGCACAGATTATCCTAAATTAGGTGAAAAGCAAAAATTTACAGATTCAGGAAACTCAGTAAACTCCATTTAGGATGAATGTTAATAAAGTTATACCCAGGCACATCAGAGTCAAACTGATAAAAACCAGTATAAGGAGAAAATCCTTGAAAACAGCCAAAGAAAAACAACACATCACATATAAGGACACAACAATTCAAAATGACTGCTGACTTCTCATCAGAAACAATGGGCTCCAGAAGACGGTGCAACTTCATCTTTAACATGCTTAAAAACAAAACGAAAGGAAAACTCTGTCCAACTATAATTTCATACACAAAAAAATATCCAACAAGAGTGAAGATAAAATAATTTTTGATTTAAAAAAAGCAACTAAGAGAAATGCCAGCAGGCCTGTCCTAAAATAAATGGTAAAGGAAGCTCTTTAGCTGAAGAGAAATTATACCAGATTGAAACATATTTTTGGAAAGGAATAAACAGCATCCAGAAAAGTAAATATTGGAGTAAAATAAGAGAAAAAAGTCTTAAACTTGGAAAAAATACAAACAACTAAAGTAAAATAATCATAACGTTGTCTTGTCAAATTTATAACATATGCAGATGTAATACACATAAAATCTAAACTATCATGAAATGGGTGAGATGGATGTATACATTTGCAGGATTTCTATATTACATGTGAAAGTGGTAGAATATTAACTCCAAATAAATTATGAAAAGTTAAGTCCACAAAAAAACCTGCACACAAATGTTTACAGCAGCTTTATTCATAATTGCCAATACTTGTTAATAACCAAAATGTCCTTCAATAGGTAAATAGATAAACTGTGGTACATCCATACAATGGAATATCATTCGCCACTTTTAATTAATTAATTAATTAATTTTTGGCTGTGTTGAGTCTTTAACTGGGGAAGTCCCTATTCACCACTTTTAAAAAATGAACTATCAAACCATGAAAATGCATGGAGGCCATGAAAATGCATGGAGGAACCTTAAATGCACACTACTAAGTGAAAGAAGACAATCTAAAATGGCTGCATGCTGGGGCTTCCCTGGTGGCTCAGTGGTTAAGAATCCGCCTGCCAATGCAGGGCACACGGGTTCAAGCCTTGGTCCAGGAAGATCCCACATGCCATGGAGCAACTAAGCCCATGCGCCACAACTACTGAGCCTGCGCTCTAGAGCCTGCGAGCCACAACTACTAAGCCCGCGTGCTACAACTACTGAAGCCCACGCGCCTAGAGCCCGTGCTCTGCAACAAGAGAAGCCACTGCAATGAGAAGCCTGTGCACCGCAACAAAGAGTAGCCCCCACTCGCTGCAACTAGAGAAAGCCTGCGTGCAGCAACGAAGACCCAATGCAGCCAAAAATAAATAAATAAAATAAATTTATTTTAAAAATAAATAAATAGGTAATAAAATAAAAAGGCCACATGCTATATAATTCCAGGTATATGGCATTCTGGAGAAAGTAAAACTGTGGAGACAGTAAAAAGATCAGTGGTTGCCAGGGGTGATGATGGAGCATGGCTGAACAGACAGAGCACAGGGAATTTAGGGCAATGAAACTTCTCAGTATGACACTGTAAAGGTGGAAACGTTATTATGCGCTTAAAAAACCCACAGGATGTAAAACACAGAGAGTGAACCATAATGTAAACTATGGACTCTGGGTGATAATGATGTCAAGCAACGTAGGTTCGGTGAGGGATGTTGATGGTGGAGGAGGCTATGGGGTGGGAGAAGTATATGGGAACTCTCTGTACTGTCTATTCAATTTTGCCGTGAACCTAAGAGTGCTCTAAAAAAATAATGTCTATTAAAATTTTTTTAAGAAAACAGAAAAAATGGTTGGATAAAATACTGATTATGCTACAACATTTATGACCCTTGAGAACATTATGCCTAATGAAAGAAGCCAGTCATAAAAGACCACATATAGTATGACTTCATGCATATGAAATGTTCAGAATAGGCAAATCTATAGAGATAGAAAATAAATTAGTGGTTGCCCTGGGCTAGTGGGGGCGGGGGGGGTGTCAGAAAGAAATGGGGAGTGACTGCTAATGTGGAATTCTTTAGAAATGATGAAACTGTTCTAAAATTTGTTGTGGTCATGGTTGCAAAACCCTGTGAATATACTAAAAACCACTGAATTATACATATTAAATGGGTGAATTGATGGTATGTGAATTATATCTCATGAAAGCCTGTCATTTTTTTAGAGTAAAGCTGCAATTTTTAAAAAGTAACTGGTTAGAACCCATACCACGCATACTTTAAACATTAGAATGCTGAAGAAGCCATATTAATAGACTTCTAGAGATAGGGTATTATCAAAGATAGACTTTTCATAGTGATAATTCAGCAGGAAGGCACATCATAAATATCCACATGCTTAACAATAGAGTCTCAAAATAAACAAAGCAAAAACTGAAAGAACCAAAGATAGAAATAGACAATTCCACAATTACAGTTGGAAATTTTAACACCAGTTTCTCAGCAGGTGATAGAACTAGATTCCCCACCCCCACCCCCGAAAAAAAAATCAGTAACAATACAGATGATCTACACAACACCATCGACTACCTTGCCTAAAAATAAATATGCTGGGACCTCCCTGGTGGTGCAGTGGTTAAGAATCCGCCTGCCAATGCAGGGGACACGGGTTCGAGCCCTGGTCTGGGAAGATCCCACATGCCGCGGAGCACCTAAGCCTGTGTGCCACAACTACTGAGCCTGCACTCTAGAGCCCATGAGCCACAACTACTGAGCCCATGTCCCACAACTACTGAAGCCCTCGCGCCTAGAGTCTGTGCTCTGCAACAAGAGAAGCCACCACAATGAGAGGCCCACACACCGCAACAAAGACCCAATGTAGCCAAAAATACATACATACATACATAAAATAAATATGCTGAGTACAGTGAGCAGTGGTTAAGCATTCATTTCATAATAATTTTTTGTCTCCTCAGAAAGTATAAGGATCTTTCAGCGGTCTGAAATCTTTCTTTAAGTCTTCGTAAAGAATCTGACCAAGGTAATTTGCACTGATGCCTTCTTCCTTCTTAACATCCTTTTCCAAACACGAAGATTCATTCAAAACCATTCCATTTCCCCCAAGGCACAGTCCCCTTATTCTTTCCTCTTAGACTTTTTTTTTTTTCTTTTGCGGTACGCAGGCCTCTCACTGTTGTGGCCTCTCCCGTTGCAGAGCACAGGCTCCAGACGCACAGGCTCAGCGGCCATGGCTCACGCGTCTAGCCACTCAGCAGCATGTGGGATCTTCCCGGACCGGGGCACGAACCCGTGTCCCCTGCATCGGCAGGCAGACTCTCAACCACTGCGCCACCAGGGAAGCCCTCCTCTTAGACTTTTAAATTCTCTACTCCCCAGAACCCAGGTGGTTTTGATAAGAAGCCCTGCTTCCCTTCAGGAATGTGTTGAGGGCCAATCACAGTGGTCAGTCAGAGGTAGGGTGTATCCAGGCGGGTGGTTTTTGAGTGCTGCAAACACCACGCAGCAAAAAATGGACCTGGCCTGTATCCCCATTTCATCACACGGCAGCGGACCCCTGGAAGGCATTTGTTCATTTCCTAACAGCAAGCAGCAGAGTCAAGGCACAAGCTGGAGTCTCCTGCTTTTCCCAGGAGGTTGTTTCACCACCAACGCCTTGTGATGTTCTCCAGAGTCTTAGGTTCCATAACACTGTTACTTTTCAGCGGCTACCCGCCAGGTTCTGCCTCAAGAGACCCGTACAACCACCTTCAACATAAGTGGCTATCATGTAACGACCTGCATATGGCCTGAAAAGACAGCCCCGTGTCCGGAGCATCTGCACACCAGAGAGCCTCCATCACACGGACGAGGCCACACTGGGGGCTCACGCGCCTCCATCCTAAGGATCAAGGGCCCCAGGGCACGTCCTCTCCCTCAAACCACTCGCAGGTAATACAAGTTGCTCTGCATCTGTGGGACCAGGCTAGGACAGCAGGGAGGACATTAAAGAGGAGGTACCCGTTGGGGCTACGTACACCATGGGAGGATGCCAGGGACAGCTTATTGTTAAAAAGGAAGAAAGAAAAGCAAGTTGCAAAACCGTATTCTGTCATTCAAGAAATATTTACTGAGGGAATTCCCTGGCAGTCCAGGGGTTAGGACTCCGTGCTTTCACTGCTCAGGGCCCGGGTTCAACCCCTGATCAGGGAACCAGGGTCCCACAAGCTGCACGGCGAAGCCAGAAAAGAAAAAGAAGAAATATTTACTGAGCGTGGGCCATTCTAGGCACTTGGGACACTGCAACTAACGAAACAGACAAACGCTCTTGACCTGGCAAATAAGCAAATCCTATCTTAGATGGTGCTAAGTGGTACAAGAGAAACAAAGCAGGAGCGGGTGGGGAAGTTGGCTCACAGTTTTAAATGGGTGGACTGGGAAGGCCTCCCTGTAAGGTGGCCTTTCTGCACACCTGAAGGTTCCCTCCCTTGGTCTGCATACATATGCTTCACAACCAGCCAGGTTGGCCTCAAATGATTTCAGGAGGTCCCTGAACCCCTGAGTACTCCCCTGCCTTCTCCTGAAACCTGAAATTCCTTTAATGAGGGTATAAAAAAACCTGTTTAATTACATACTCTCAAAGAGGAATATCTGATGGTTTTGGAAAAGCTGGCAGGCAGTGCTCCCATGTCACCAGGCGACCATGGAAGCACATGGCTGATGGCTCGGCTTTGCTCTGTCTTGGGAGAAGGGGGGCACCAATTCCAAGAAGACAGGGGATCACTGAGTCAGGAGGAGCAAAGGGGGATATCAGACAGCACTCATCCAGGCTCAGCTACCTCTGCCTGGTTGGTGCAGGACAGAGCAGCTGTCTGCTGCGTGGTGCTTAGGGTGTGCGGCTGACACCAGGCAATTCCAGTACACTAACCATGATGTTTACACAAGACAGTTTAGCAGCCGCTGAGCACCCTGGAGACTCACCGATCACCAGCACTAAGCTGAATCCTTACCTTCTGCACCATCCGCACTAAGGGGAGAGGAGAGCTCTCTAGCAGACCTGCTCTGAAAGAAACGTTAAAGAAAATTCTTCAGATGGGAAGGAAATAATACCAGAGGGAAAACTGAAATTTCAGGAATAATGGAGGAGCAATAGAAATGGCAAATAACTATGTAAATATGAGACTTTTTTGTATGTACATGTGATGGATGGATGTATGACAGCAAAAAGCAAAACTTCTAACACTGAAGCAGTTTCTGATGCATGAAGATGTAACACAAAGTGGTGGTGTGGTTTCTATGTTCCCCTTGAAGTGGCACAATCTTATTTTCAAGTAGACAGAGAAAAGCTAAATATGAGTACTGTAATCTCTAGAGCAACCACTATACAAAGATATATGGTTAAAAAATTCAAGAGTAAAACAAAAAACTTCAAGAGTGATTAAAATGGGACACTAAGAATATAGTCAATAATAATGTAGGGGAATATAGTCAATAATAACGTAATATCTTTTATGTTGGCAGATGGTAACTAGACTTATGGTGATCATTTTGAAATGTACAGAAATATCAAATCACTATGTTGTACACCAGGAACTAACATAGTGTTGTAGGTCAATTATACTTCAAAAACAAACAAACAAGCTCACAGAAAAAGATATCAGATTTGTGGTTATTGGAGGGGTGTGGGGAGGGGAAATTGGATGAAGGTGGCCAAAAGGTACAAACTTCCAGTTATAAGATAAATAAATACTAGGGATGTAATGTACAAACACAATTAACAAACACTGCTGTATGTTTTTTTTAAATAATTTTTTACTTTATTTATTTTTGGCTGTGTTGGCTCATTTGCTGCGCACGGGCTTTCTCTAATTGTGGCAAGCGGGGGCTACTCTGATGCGGTGCAGGAGCTTCTCTTGTGGAGTACAGGTTCTAAGCGCATGGGCTTCAGTAGTTGCAGCATGTAGGCTTCAGTAGTTGCAGCATGTGGGCTTCAGTAGTCGTGGCTCGCAGGTTCTAGAGCACAGGCTCAGTAGTTGTGGCTCACGGGCTTAGTTGCTCTGCGGCATGTGGGATCTTCCCGAACCAGGGCTCGAACCTGTGTCCCCTGCATTGGCAGGCGGATTCTTAACCACTGCACCACCAGGGAAGCCCCACTGCTGTATGTTATATATGAAAATTGTTAAGAGAGTAAATCCTAACAGTTCTTATCACAAGGAAAAAATACTATTTTTTCATTTTCTTTTATTTTGTATCTATATGAAATGATAGGTGTTCACTAAACTTATTGTGGTAACTATTTCATGATGTATGTAAGTCAAATCATTCTGTACATCTTAAACTTACACAGTTTTGTATGTCAATTATATCTCAATAAAACTGGAAGAAAAAAATGAAATAATAAAAAAAGAAGGAATACTAAGAAACATTCAAGTAATCCAGGAAAGGAAAAGAGAGAAATAAAAATATAGAGGACAGTTATATGTCAACTGTACCTCAAAAAGCATACATACACACACACACCGGGGACAAATAGAAAACAAATAATAAAATGATAGACCTATATCCAAACATATTAATGGTTACATTAAATGTAAATGGTCTAAACACAGCGACTAAAAGAGAGGGACTATGAGACCCAAATACATGCTCCCTACAAGAAATCTACTTCATTTTTTAGTAGAAGGATGGGTAAAATAAGCCATACAAACAATATTTCTTTATGTGAAGTGGCTATATTAACACCAGAAGTAGACTTTGGAGCAAGGAAATTACCAGAGATATAGAGGGGTATTAAATGACTTCAAAATGTCCACTCACCAAGAAGACATACTAATCCTAAAAGTAGATACACCCAAAAATAGACCAACAAAATACATGAAGCAAAAATGGACAGAACAAACTTCTTTTTCAGTTCCACAGCTTTCCTGTGGCAAAATTCTCTGGAGCCAGCAACACATAAACACGTAAACAGTAGGTGACAACTGGAGGTTGGAGATGGAGAGATGGAGTTTAAAACTCCTGGGCTGGGGGAAGGGAGAAGAGATGACACACATTCATGTGTTTTACTTCCAGGATCCCCACCAGGTCTTCATGGTAAAGACTGGAGAAAAAAAAAATCTCTCATGATTTGGACAGGGAGGAGAGGAAAACTTACAGTTTTGAAATGCACCCAGAAAAAAGTAACCATTTTGAAAAACCACCCATAGCAAATGCCTTGCCTCAAAAGAAAACTATTTTATCAGAGTCTTATCAGACCTGTGGGGAAGGGCAACTTGACAACTGGAGCGTCTTCTAGCCTTCCTGTCTTACAACAGGGAGGAAAAACAACAACAAAAAAAAAAAAGAAAAAAAGGAAAAACTAAGAAACTTCTGGAGGGCACAGTCCAGGACCTCAGGCCCACAAAAACAGTCTGACTCACAGGATTACAGAATGCTTTCCTCGCCTAGCAACTCACCACCACATGCACAGGGCTCCAGTAGAAAAGCAGTTCATTACACCAAGAGAGCTGCAAGACACAGATTCCATTTCAGATAGAGTTTCTGGGGAAACCTATAGACAGTAGGGAGACAACAAAGGACACCTGAAGAATCTGAAGCCTCTACCACTTCAGCAAATGTCAAACACAGTAGGAGTTAGGATTCCTAGCCAGAAAAACATAAAACCTCACACTACACATCTACTTATTTCAGTTCCTATTATCCGATATGTCAAGTCCAGTTTTCAACAAATAGTTACAAGGTGAGCTAAAGGCAAGAAAAAGCAGAATTTGAGGAGATAAAGCAGGCATGAGAACCTAACTCAGATATGGCAAAGATTTTGCAATTATCAGACTGGGAGTTTAACTATGATTACTATGCTAGGACCTGTAATGGAAAAAAAGTGGACAACCTACAAAAACAGATGGATAATATAAGCAGAGAGATGGAAATTCTAAGAAAGAATCAAAAGGAAATGCTAGAAATCAAAAAGACAGTAACAGAAATGAAGAATGCCTTTGATAGGCTCATCAGTAGACTGGACATGGCTGAGGAAAAATCACTGAGCTTTAATTTACGTCACTAGAAACTTCTCAAACTGAAAAACAAAGAGAAAAAATAATGGAGGGGGGAAAAAAGGAACAGAATATGCAAGAACTGTGAGACAATTACAAAAGGTGTAACATAATTAAAATATGAGAAGGGACTTCCCTGGCGGTCCAGTGGTTAAGACTCCACACTTCCACTGCAGGGGGCATGGGTTCAATCCCTGGTTGGGGAAGTAAGATCCCACATGCTGTGCAGCACAGCCAAGAAATAAAAAATAAGAATAAAAATAGGGGCTTCCCTGGAGGCGCAATGGTTAAGAATCTGCCTGCCAAAGCAGGGGACACGCGTTCAAGCCCTGGTCTGGGAAGAACCCACATGCCGCGGAGCAACTAAGCCCGTGCGCCACAACTACTGAGCCTGCGCTCTAGAGCCCGTGAGCCACAACTACTGAGCCCGCATGCCACAACCACTGAAGCCCGCATGCCTAGAGCCCGTGCTCCACAACAAGAGAAGCCACTGCAATGAGAAGCCTGCACACCACAATGAAAGAGTAGCCCCCGCTCACCGCAACTAGAGAAAGCCCACGTGCAGCAACGAAGACCCAATGCAGCCAAAAATAAATAAATAAATTTATAAAAAAATAAAAATAATTTTTTTTAAACAATGAGAAGGAGAAGAAACACAGAAATGAGCAGAAGAAACATTTGAAGTAATAATGGCTGAGAATTTTCCAAAATTAATGATAGATCCCAAAGTACACATCCAGGAAGTTTGGAGAACACTAACAAGCATAAATATCCAAAAAACTACACCTAGGCATATCATATTCAAACTGCAGAAAACCAAAGACAAATCCTCAAAGAAGCCAGAGGGAAAAAAAAATCTCACCTGTAGAGGAGTAAAGAGTTACATCCGACTTCTCAGAAGCCATGAGCAAGAGAATGGAGTAACACATCTGAAGCATTGAACGAATAAACCACCAACCTGTAGTTGTATATCCAGAGAAATTATCCTTCAAAAGTGAAGAAGAAATAAAGACTTTCTCAGACAAACAAAAACTGAAGGAATGCATTGCCAGGAGACCTGCCTTGCAAAAACCATTAAAAGTTCTTCCGAGAAAAGGAAAATATATATATAGGTCAGAAACTCAGATCAACATTTAAAAAGGGAAAGCATAAGAGAAAGAATAAATGAAGGTGAAATAAAGTGTTTCACTTTTCTTTTTCTTTTTTTTTTTTTGGCCACACTGCATGGCTTGCGGGATCTTAGCTCCCCAACCAGGGATTGAACCTGCACCCTCGGCAGTGAAAGCACGGAGTCCTAACCACCAGGCTGCCAGGGAATTCACTCATTTTTCTCATTGACTTAATAGATAACTGTTCAAAATAAAAATAGCAACAATGTGCTGGGTAATCATAGCTTATGGATACGTGGAATGAATGACTGCAATGTTATGAGGAACGGGAAGGAGGACTCGGGAATACTCTGTTATGAGGTACCTGCACTATCTGTAAAGTGGTACAGAGTTATTTGAAAGGGTACATAGGGACTTTCCTGGTAGTCCAGTGGCTAAGACTATGTGCTCCCAATGCAGGGGGCCCGGATTCGATCTCTGGTCAGGGAACTAGATCCCACATGCTGCAACTAAGAATTCAAATGTCATAACTAAAGATCCCACAGGCTGCAACTAAAGATCCTGCATGCCGCAACCACGTGCCACAAAGAAGAGCCTGCATGCCGCAATGACGATCCTGCGTGCCCCAACTAAGACCCAACGCAGCCAAATAAATAAGTAAATAATTATTAAAAAAAAATTGGACATAGATTAGTTGCAAATGTACATTACAAACTCCAGGGCAACCATTAAAATTCTTTTTCAAAAGAAGAATTGATATGCTAAGAGAAGAGGGAAAATGAAATCATATAAAATGCTCAATTAAAGCCAGAGAAGACAGGAAAAAAGGGGAATATATTTTTAAAAGGAAACAAAGAATGGTGCAATGAATGGAAAACAGTTACAAATATAGTAGATATTAATCCAACTATATCAATAATCACTTTCAGTGTGAATGGTCTGAATACACCAATCAAAAGACAGAGCCTGGGGGCTTCCCTGGTGGTGCAGTGGTTAAGAATCTGCCTGCCAATGCAGGAGACACGGGCTGGAGCCTTGGTCTGGGAAGATCCCACATGCTGTGGAGCAAGTAAGCCTGTGTGCCACAACTACTGAGCCTGCGCTCTAGAGCCCGCGAGTCACAACTACTGAGGCTACACGCCACAACTACTGAAGCCTGTGTTCCTGGAGCCCATGCTCCGCAACAAGAGAAGCCACCACAATGAGAACCCCGCACACTGCAACAAAGAGTAGCCCCTGTTCGCCACAACTAGAAAAAGCCTGCATGCAGCAATGAAGACCCAACGCAGCCAAAAATAAATAAATAAATAAATAAATTTTAAAAAGAAGACAGAGCCTGTTAGAGTGGATAAAAAAACAAGACCCAACCATATGCAGTCTACAAGAAACCCATTTTAAATATAAAGACACACATAGATTGAAAGTAAAGGGATAGGGACTTCCCTGGTAGCGAAGTGGTTAAGAATCCACCTGCCAATGCAGGGGACATGGGTTCGATCCCTGGTCCGGAAAGATCCCACATGCTGCGGTGCAACTAAGCCCATGCACCACAACTACTGAGTCCGTGTGCCACAACTACTGAAACCCAAGCACCTAGAGCCCATGCTCCACAACAAGAGAAGCCACCACAATGAGAAGACCATGCACCGTCACAGAGTGGCCCCCGCTCTCCGCAACTACAGAAAGCCCGTGAGCAGCAACAAAGACCCAGCACAGCCAAAAATAAATTTATTAAAAAAAAAAGTAAAGGGATAGAGAAAGATTTACCATGCTAACACTAATCAAAAGAAAGCTGGAGTAGCTATGTGGATCTCAGACAAAGCAGACTCAGAACAAGGAAAATTATCAGGGATAAAGAGGGACATTACAGGGGCTTCCCTGGTGGCGCAGTGGTTGTGAGTCCGCCTGCCGATGCAGGGAACGTGGGTTCGTGCCCCGGTCCGGGAAGATCCCACATGCCGCGGAGCGGCTGGGCCCATGAGCCATGGCCGCTGAGCCTGCGCATCCGGAGCCTGTGCTCCGCAACGGGAGAGGCCACAACAGTGAGAGGCCTGCGTACTGCAAAAAAAAAACAAAAAACACCTAAAAACAAATATATATATATATATATATATATATTTGATAGAGTAAGAATAGTGTTTGCAGCAAACTCTGTTGGAACAATGGAATATCCATATGCAGGAAAAAGAAACAACGAAAACCTCACACCTTATACAAAAATTAACTCAAACTTTATAATTAATCTATACATAAAACATAATAGTACAACACTTTCAGAAGAAAACTTGGGAGGAAATCTTTATCACTTGGAGTTAGATGAGTTCTTAAAAAGGACACAAAAAGTAAAATCCATTTAAGACATCGATAAATTGGATTTCAGCAAAATTAAAACTTTTTGATGTTAAAGGTACTGCTCAGATAATGAAAAGGCAAGCCACAGACTGGGAGAAAATCTCTGCAAATTACATATTCAACAAAGGACTAGCATAAATAATATAAAAAGGACTATTAAGGGGAATTCCCAGGCAGTCCAGTGGTTAGAACTTGGCGCTTTCACTGCCAAGTTCGATCCCTGGTGAGGAACTAAGATCCTGCAAGCCGCACGGCAAGGTCAGAAAAAAAAAACAAAAAAAACCCTAGTAAAACTGAACATTTAGAATACAACCCTTAAGAAAAACTTGCAAGGCACTGGAATGGACACACTGCCAAAGGAGATACATGGATGGCAGACAAGCACATGAAAAGATGCTCAAGGGACTTCCCTGGCAGTCCAATGGTTAAGACTCCTTGCTTCCACTACAGGGGGCATGGGTTCGATCCCTGGTCGGGGAACTAAGATCCCACATGCGGGGGATCTGCACCACAAGGTGCAGCGAAAAAAATTTTTCAAAAAACAGAAAAGAAAAGATGCTCAACATCTTTCCCCAATAGGGAAATTCAAATTAAACTACCATGAGATACCACCACACACACCTATTAGAATGGCTAAAATTAAAATGTTTAAGAAATTCCAATACCCAGAGCTGGCAAGGACAGCAAATGAAACTCACACATTGGTGCTGAAAATGCAAAATGTGTAGCCACTCTGGGAAAGCAGTTTCTTATGAAATTAAACAAAGATTTACCATGGGACCCAGCAATCCCATACCTCAGTATTTACCCTAGGAAAATGAAATGTTTACAAATGCAAATGTTTACAATAGTTGCATTCGTAACTGTCAAAAAGTGGAGACTATCCTAACGTCCTCCATCAGGTGAATGGATGGACCGGGTGTGGTAACCCTCACCTGAACGCTGCTCTTAGTGAAAGGACAAGCAGCCACACCGACGCTGAGAGAAACAGCCAGCTTAGAAAGGCCACGTGCTGTAAGATTTCATTTATGTGACATTTTGGAAAAGGCAAGACTATGGGGTCAGCAAACACGGGCAGGGTTAGGACTACCCAAGGGCAGCACGTGTTTTTGGTGATGCAACTGTTGTGTTCTCATAGTGGTGACAGTTACACAAATCTGCATGCGTTAAAACTCTTGGAACTATACACACACATGCACATATAAGTCAATTTTTGTGTAAGCAATTATTTTTTTAAAGGGAGAGAGAGGTCATTTTCCAGAAACTTCTGCCTTCAGCCCTGTAACATAAGAGCCCTGGAGGCAAGGGAACACCAAGGTCTGGTACCATCTTGGAATGGGAAAAACAGATAAAACACATATTGTGGGGTTTTTGTTTGTTTGTTTTGGCCACACGGCATGCAGGATCTTAGTTCCCCGACCACCAGGGATCGAACCCACACCCCCTGCAGCAGAAGTGCGGAGTCTTAACCACTGGACAGCCAGGGAAGTCCCTAAAACACATATTGAATTTCAATAAATTATCCTGCTGCAGGCTTACAAACGCTAAGCACGTATAGCTAGCTTGACCAAACAAAATCACTTCCGTTTTCCTCTGAGGGTCTGTTATTAACTTCCCAGCGGGTTTCAACCTCACTCCCGTTTGAGCAGCAAAGGTGTGGAATGTGAAGCTGCAATTCCCTCTCATCCCTCACCCAGTCTCAAACCCTGGGAACAGGACCAGCCCCAGTAAATGGAGGTGGTCAGGTCACCTTCTCCCTGGAGGCCACTGTGGAGGAGAGATGTGGGTACAGATGCATTCCGAGAGACAAACGAGTAACCTACATTTCTCTGCTTGAAGTGAGAGGCGAGGGCGCGCTGGAGCCAGCAGGAAGGCGGGCAGAGCAGAGACTTTCCCAAATGGGATGGACAACTCACACCCAAGGCTGTGAGCCCCATGACCCTTATCATTAGAGAAATGTTATTAGTGGTCACAGAACCACCTAGAGCTTTATCAGCAAGCCAGCTGGAGCATTTGATTCTCTATCGCAGCTAGAAATTCCAGAAGAGAATTAACATAAACACTAACTTTTTTTTCTTTTCCAAAATATTTGAGATCCAAACTTTGAGGTGAGTGGATGTTACTGTGAAGGCTCCTTGTTCACGCATTAGTCAGAGAACAGACCAGAAGGTCAGCGCAAGGGGCACCTGCTGGCTTCAGGGTCCCACACCTGCGAGAACAATGCTGTCAAGATACCCAAGAACACAGGCTGAGTCCTGCATGATCTTGCTTTTCTTTATCAAAAATAAGCAAACCTTTAATAGGCACAATCTTGCTAATCACTAAAGAAACCAAATTAAAACAACACAAGCAAGAGGTTTCCACCACAGGGTGCATGTGAGCTGACTCCACCTGCCCGGCCCTGTGGGGTCAAGGGCTGACTCTCCCACACCCCTCGCAGGGAGGAGCTATTGAGGATGTTCTGGTCAGAGACCCCACTGCACACTCATCCCACCAGCCACATAAAGGAGCAGTGGCGGGGCTGGAGGAAAGAGGCGAGGGGTGTGCTTTCATGTCCAAAGAGAGAGAAAATAGGAAGCCTGAAATTTTTCATTGAATGCTATCTGAAAGTCCCTAACTGCTCAGAAAAAACAAGAAGCCTAACCAGAGGGAATAGCTCAGCATACCAGGTGAATGTTTTCAACAGCAGTGAAAATGGACAGACTTGCAAACTGCATGAACACACAAAGCTCACAAAGTCCCCTCCAGGGACTTCCCTGGAGGCCCAGTGGGTAACACTCCACGCTCCCAACGCAGGTGGCCTGGGTTAGATCCCTGGTCAGGGAACTAGATCCTGCATGCATACCGCAACTGAGTCCACATGCTGAAACTAAAGATCCCACATGCTGCAACTAAAGATCCCACAGGCCGCAACGAAGATCCTGTGTGCCGCGCAACTAAGACTGGGGCAGCCAAAATAAATTAAAAACAAAACACTAGAGAAATTAGCAGAAAAAAACAGAAGTCTAGCACACATTTCAACTCCACACAATACATTCATCCACACTGGAGGAAATGAGGACAGAACCTGCCGGGTAATGATAACGTCTTGGTGAATATATTCTTTTCCTTTAAGTTACCCGTGTTTATCAATTTTTGAAATGTTTGTATATTTTGTTCGCCATTCTGAGTAGTTTCTTTTTGTGGGATAATTGTTGCAATTTATTTTTATTTCAGTCAAGTGACCTTAAAGGTTGAGAGAGAAAAATTAAAAGGGCTCTAGGAGTTTTTCTCAATGCCCCACTCCCAGCTGTGCAACCCCTGAAGTCTACTTTCTGTGGACAGTCAGAACCACTGGATATATGTCTCGACCTTTGACACCTCCATAGGATGCTTGCTTTTGCTAAATAATCTTGTGACAATATAAAACTAGTATTTCTTAAGCACTCACCCTGTAATGGGCACATTCCTAAACACTGAGGAATTTAGCTTTGTGAGGGAGGCACTATTATCAACTTTCTATTAAAAGCAAGGAAAATGAGGTGCAGAGAGGTTAGGTAATTTGCCCAAAGTCACAGAGCTAGTAAGTGAACACACACTGAGGTCTAACCACACAGTTAGAGCTACCAACCTTAACATACTACCTCATGCCTACTAATAACATGCAAATCCACAAAGCAGTTTTGAATAGTAAAAAAAAAAAAAAAAGTTTTTCCATGAATAAGTGCAGGAATCTGAAACCCAGGATAGGAAAATGCCTCTTCTAGCTCTAAACCAAACTAGAAAGTCCTAATGTTATGCAAGAATTTTGTCTTAGGAAACCTAACTATAAGGAGAGAACATTAACTTGGATAGTCTCCCAAATTAAAAAGCAGTACTTCAACCAAACATTCCATGCCCCAGTCCATTTCTATTCATCTGTTAGGAAACTTTCTCTGTGCCAGAACCTTTCTTGTGTTGTGTTGATAATAAAGAAAACAAGAGAATAAAGTAACACGTCCCGCAAAATCAATTCAGAAAACCCTGCACACAAATTACCCCCTGCTCACCGTTATCCTACCTTTCTTATCTTAAATTCCAGCCATGAAGTTAGGAGCGTAAAGGCACATCACACAAAACTGTTGATCTTGTTTGTTCTCTACACATATTTAAAAGTCCACAGAATCCAGCAGTGGCCTGAATACCCTGGGTTTCTCCTTCTAAAGAATGAGCCTGCTGTGAAGGTCACTGTCAACACCAACAACTCAGTGGTCCCCAAAGCAGATTCGTAATCACCAAGAAGTAATCACCCAAAATGCAAATGAAACGTGGTAGCGGAGAAACTAGGCCACGGGGAAATCACAGTATTTTGCTACTGCAGTTGCTATGCCAAACAAAATAAAGGAAAATGTTACCATCCTGGGCTGATTCAAAGTTTCCCAAGTCAAATGGCGCTACAAAGACTCAGATGGAGCCATTCCCACATCTGACACACAGGGGTTCAAGAACTAGTGAGACAATGTGGTGCTACAGTAGTTCCAACCACACTCACAGTGGCCCTGGCGTGGAGATGAGCCCAGAAGCACCAGGCACGGCCAGTTTATAAAACGCACCTGCTCCTGATGGAGGCTGCCAGCATCCGGTGTACAACCAGCCCCACCCGACTCACCCATGAACTGAACACGGTACCGGAAAGAAACCTGGGAGGAATTGCTAGGAGTCAGTGAGCAGCAGGGTCGGCCATACACTTGCAGGAGCTCAGAGCAGGGTCTACCTAGGGCGAACTGGCCACTTGACTGATTGTAATTTAAAGTCTTCCTAAAATGCTCTCATATTTTAAGTCACAGAATTTCAGAGTTTTACGGTAACTTAACTTGCCTTGTACATTATCTTGACAGACTTGGGGAAAATATCCTCATTTGACAAATGGGGAAAATGAGGCACAGACGTTTGGAGCCCAAAGACACTTCAAGAAATAGGCAGTCTAGGACTTCCCTGGTGGCGCAGTGGTGAAGAATCCACCTGTCAATTCAGGGGACACGGGTTTGATCCCTGGTCCAGAAAGATCCCACATGCCATGGAGCAACTAAGCCCGTGCGCCACAACTACTGGGCCTGTGCTCTAGAGCCCACGTGCCACAACTACTGAAGCCCGCGTGCCTAGAGCCCATGCTCTGCAACGAGAGAAGCCACAGCAATGAGAAGCCCGGGCACCGCAACGAAGAGTAGCCCCCGCTCAACGCAGCTAGAGAAAGCCCACACACAGGAAGACCCAACACAGCCAAAAAAGAAAAAAAAAAAAAAAAGCAGCCTCTGTTCCAGGTGAGACTGGAACACACACACCCCATCTCCATAAGCACTGACAGGTCCCTGTGCTCCTCCCATGGGGCCGTTCTGGAGCCAACTCTGGTTAAAAATCAGGTTTACACTCCCTGAGATAGGGAACCCAGAGGAAGAGCAGTTAGGGGTGGTGGAGGTGAAGACAGAAATCCAGCCTGGAATGTGTTGAGTTTGAAATATCTAGCAGGCACAGAGGTGGAAATGAGCAAATGTAGCCAGATATCTGGCCTGGAACAAAGACGCGAGCTGAGAGACTGAAAAAACTTTACACATGAAGCTACTCGAAGCACTGTCTTCTTTTTCCCACTTCTCAGACAAAGCCAGAGAGAATATCATATTTCATCAAATCCACGATGCCACTGATTCTAAGACAAATCACTAAGAAAGAAAAACTGATGTCAAAACCTGACACAATGAATTCTAAGAAAGCATTGATTATAAGATGCACCCCAAATTCAGAGATGTTATAAGATGAAAAAAAATGCATCTTAGAAAAGATGAAATATGGGACTTCCCTGGTGGTGCAGTTTAAAACTTCGCCTTCCAACGCAGGGGGTGTGGGTTCATTCCCTGGTCGGGGAGCTAAGATCTCACGTGCATCCCAGCCAGGAGACCAAAACATAAAAACAGAGGCAATATTGTAACAGATTCAATAAAGACTTAAAAAAAAAAAGAAAAGATGAAATACCACAAACTTTTACTGGTGGAAGGTATTTAGATTGCAGTGAATCCAGGGTGGACACTTGTCTTTGTAACTTTTTATTCTGATATCATTTCAAATGTACAGAGAAGTTGCAAAAACAGTACAAAGAATTCTTGAATACTCTTTACCCAGCTATCTTCACCAATTAATTGTTTTCACTTTGCCCCATTTATCATGTCCATGTGATCATTTTCTTTCCCACCCTCTCTCTCCTTCTCCCATTGAGTTTCAGACTTTGTGCCCTCTTATCCCTAAAGACTTCCATATGTATTTACAGACTCAAGGACATGGTCAGAGTATGAGGATCAAACTCGGGAAATGTGACATTGCTAACATACTACTGGCCACTCTACCTTTACACTCACATTTTGTCCACTGTCCCAATAATGTCCTTTATAGTCACTGCCCCGCACAAATCCAGTCTATGGTGAAACACTGTATACAGGACTTCCTTGGCAGTCCAGTGGTTAAGACTCTGTGCTTCCAATTCAGGGGGTGTGGGTTCAATCCCTGATGGGGGAACAAAGATCCCACATGCCGCACGGTGCAGCCAAAAAAAATAAAGAAAAAAAAGCACTGTATACGGTTGTCAGATCCCTTTAGCACTTATTCAATTGGAATAGTTCTTCAGTCTTTGTGTTTCTTGACCCTGAAACCATGAAAGTTTTGAAGAGTACAGAGGCCACTTCCTTTATAGAATGTGGCTCAAATGTAGTTTGTCTCAGGTCTCCGCACAGTGAGATTCAGGTTACGGCAGGAATACCCCAGGCAAGGTGGTGTCCTTCTCTGTACCTCTTTTTTTTTTTTTTTTTTTTTGCGGTACGCTGGCCTCTCACTGTTGTGGCCTCTCCTGTTGCGGAGCACAGGCTCCGGACACACAGGCTCAGTGGCCATGGCTCATGGGCCCAGCCGCTCCGCGGCATGTGGGATCTTCCCGGACCGGGGCACGAACCTGTATGCCCTGCATCGGCAAGCGGACTCTCAACCACTGCGCCACCAGGGAAGCCCTCTCTGTACCTCTTATCAGGAGGTTAACTGGGACCTTAACGTTGATTGCTTAGTTAAGGGGCGTCCACAGCAGGGCAGTCAAAGTCTTATTTTATTTGTACAATTTGGAATAATGAAAATTCAAAAAGAATTTAAAATGTATCAAGAACTGCTTAATTTTAAAGCCACATTGCTGCATGAACTATCAGCTATTTTTTTAACTCCTTTGCTACAGAGCAGGGCCGTCTAAGTCTGAATTACACAGGACCGTGCAAACATCCTATTTGAAGAGGTTTTCTGAGGAGTGCTACCAGCAGCGAGAACAGGCCATTAATGTAGATTATGAGGTTTAGAAATTGGGCATTCATGTTTCTGGCCCAGTCAGGGGGCAAACTCGCCCTGTCATTTTCTTTGTCTAGATCCTCGGCGAGCGGTGACTTCACTGGAGCCGGACCACAGAATCGGTCACCTGGGCCCAGGGAGCTAACCAGTGGGGCTGCAGTCAGCACAGAGGAATCACCCCCCTGGGACAGAAGGCACCGCCCTCCCTGTTATCACGGGGTCACACATTCCCCAGTGTGAGGGGAAGAGTCTCGTCTGTCCAAAGCTCGGTCGTCCCTCCCCAGCTGCACAACTGATGATTCTGCCTACTTTCGCCTGGTTTTGTCCACTTCCATGAAGGAAGCCGGAAGCCAGGAGGCCATGTGGACGGACAGTGCCAGCACCTCCCCCCTCGAACCACCTGAGTGCAGGGCAGGTGGACATACTCTAGATCCGGTGAGCTCTCCCTTGGGTGTGACAGCCTGCTTGTCAAACTCTCCACTGAGCAGACTGCCTTGTTGGTTTTGAAAGAATTTACAACCATTTACAAAATTCCTGTGCCCTGAAACTAAACTCCAAGTCTGTGAATGTTTCATTACATTACTTGATGTTGGCTCTTATGTTCATGCCGTCTTGTAACCCTGAGAGCGACCCCACGGCCCCGTGTGAACCGCGCTCCGACGGATCTGCCCTGGCAGGACCAGTCCACTGCCCTCCGCGGGGGGGCTGGCAGAGGCTCAGCCCGACCCCAGCATCAGACTCTTTTGTTGTTGTTAGTTGTCGTTGTTACTTCCGAGGGCACACACAGCCACGAGGCCCACAGGAGGCAAAGCCCAACTTATTAAGCCATCCACACTCTTGCCCACAGGCAGAATTTGGGTGGACGGTTCCTCTCTTGCCCTGCACTTCACGTGTCTAGATAGATCATGCAAGTCACAGGTTTGTATCAACACTGAAAACTCCTCATTTTCTTTCTAATGTAAAGAAATGATGCTGTCACTGAGGCGGTGAGGTACAGTCTTCGAGATGGGAATGACAGCACGCCCCAGCTCAGCCGACTGCTTGCTGTGAGCACCTCCCAAAGGAATTTACCCGAAGCACTGAGAACAGAGCCTGGCACACAGTGTGCTCGGCCAAAATTTAAACACAGATCGAGAGACGGGGCTCCACTTCCGACAGTAGCTTGGCCAGTGCACGAGCTCAGGTACTGGGGACATGCCACCTGTGTGGCGAGCCACACAAGCCCTCCGGTGACCAGGCACCCAAAGCCTGTCCCCCGCAGTCCCCACACACCCCGCTCCCAGGGAGTAGCGGCAGGGAAGTGGGGGGACCTGACGCAGATTGGGGAGGGGGTCCTCTCCCAGCCAGTGACCGGTTCAAATGGCCCGGAGGCCAACAGGCGTTTTACTCCTCATTCTTTTTATTTTATTTTATTTTTATTTATTTACGCTGCGCCGGGTTTTAGTTGTGGCATACGGGATCTTCATTGCGGCATGTGGACTCTTAGTTGCAGCATACATGCAGGATCTAGTTCCCCGACCAGGGATCGAACCCGGGCCCCCTGCATTGGAAGCGCAGAGTCTTACCCATTGGACCACCAGGGAAGTCCCCACTCCTCATTCTTAAAGCGAGCCATGAAAGCCAAACTCCCTCTCCCTCCTGATGTGAGGGAGACAGCCACCACCAACATGACACTGTGATGAAGAGGGGCAACCTGGCCCCAGAGGCTGCTTCAGCCACTGGAACAACCCATCCTGAAGCCTGTACTTTCCTCTTGGGACCTCTATTTGTTTAAGCCAAGACTGAGTCAGGCTGTCTATCACAGGCAGCTAAAAACATAACTGATGTATACCTACAAATGTAACATTCTTCACTGGAAACTTAAAAACCTAGAGATTGTGAAGACTGATTTCCCTTCAGATCTTTAACAATCACAGTAAATGATGACCATTTTGAGAAACTCCAACATACCAAAATCTTAACTTATTAAGCAAAGCAGATCCCCAAACAAGGTAACTGGATTATAAGAGCATGTGTCACATCACAAGGATTTGCCAGTTTCCTCTCATGAAATACAAAATAACTGTCAACACACAAAAGCTGGTATGTGCCAGCACCTTCAGGGCTTTGGTTCATTTGAGACTATGCACCAGTCTTGAGAAATGAAAAGGCATCATCCCTTGAAGTCTAAGGAAGGACAATCCAGGGTCGAGAGAGAGAAAAGTGCACCCACCAGCAGCAGATGCAAACTCCAACTTCCATCAAGAGGTTAAAAACACAGAATGCTCCAAAGGACTCCTTTGTCCCACGGTTCACAAACCAAAAGATGGCGACAGTCAGGATCCTTTGGTAGAGAGGTTTCGCCAGGGGCTCAAGGTTACCTCAAGGATGGGGAAAGGAAAGCCTTCTGCTGTCACCTCCCTCCAAATAGCTCCAGGTAGGGTCTGACCCAAAGTTTTGGCCTCCTGCTTGTGATTAACCAAACTGCTGGCCTTGAGCCTGAATTCCTAATTCGTACTTGAAGCCAAGGACTAAGCTAAGCCCAAATCTAAAGTCCAGTTACAGCCACTGCCACTCAACTTTTTAGGGAATGACCACGGAATCGGAGAGCAAAGTGGCCACAGCACTGGAAACACCCTTCCAGGCCGGAAGGCACTACTCCTTCCAGTCAGGAGCCACAC
Organism: Aethalodelphis obliquidens; assembly: GCF_003676395.1. NCBI lineage: Eukaryota > Metazoa > Chordata > Mammalia > Artiodactyla > Delphinidae > Aethalodelphis > Aethalodelphis obliquidens. The sequence continues at coordinate 19,519,602 of NW_020837962.1, forward strand.
CACAGCCCTGACTCCCCCTCTGAAACGTCCACTTCAAGGCCACGCCAGACACTGTTTCTTCTAGATCTGTCTTGAGTCAGGGAAGGAGAGAGATGTTTAGCAACCGCCTGTTTGTGGCAAGATCCAAAGCTAAGCGTCCAAGGTGAAAAGAATGTCGTCAGAGGGCTCTCTCACATGCCCCAAGTCCCAAACGCCATGTGTGTCATCTTCCAAAAAAACACGAAACGAACTATCCAGTAACCAGCACCTAAAGCTACTCATAATAAAGGGGCAGGATCTGAACACCCTGAATACTTACAGTTAGAACTTTGCAACTCTTTTGTTACTCTATTTCCCACCACCAGATGTTCACAAGGGCTAAGGACACAAAACCCAAGATGCACTAATGTTAAGGGATTCACAGCATGGCATCAGCAACGGCACAGCTCGCCCACCTCCGAGCAGCCCTGCAAACCGCAATGTCTGGGGTAAACATGAGCTAGAGAAAAACAGCTTTCCATCAAAGTTTATATAAACTCCTCAGTTGAAGGGAACTCCCTGGCGGTCCAGTGGTTAGGACTCTGCGCTTCCATTGCAGGGGGCACATGTTCGATCCCTGGTCAGGGAACTAAGATCCCGACAAGCCCCGCGGCATGGCCAAAATAAAAAATAAAAACATAAACTCCTCAATTGAAAAAATGTTAAAACCCTAACTTTTCCATAAAATGTTCTCTTTCTAATTTGATGATGAACGTTATCTGAAGTTCAGGTTCTTTGGAGATGGCTTGTTATTTTACCATTTGTTATTTTACCATTCTGCAAAAACGATTATCCTCTATTTTTTATTGAACCTGAGCTGTATATTTGTTATTTGCCATATAGACCAGTTCAATCTGTAATAGCTTAAACCACTATGGATGATGTGTAAATCAAACAGAAAAGGGACAGCGCGGTGGTAGCCGCTTCCCTAACCGCCTTAGCTTTTTTTAATATACACTTACTCCTGCACTCGGTTCATAAAACTGAGAGGCTGCTGACTTAGCCTTCTGTTTAACCGACCAGTTTTAACTATCTTTTTTTTTTTTAATTTTCTGGTTTTAAAAGTATCCTAAGTCCGATGTGGAAAACCTGGAAATCACAGCAGCTGCCTCTAAGGAGCAGATCACCGTCACTCAAGAGTCGCTCCGTCCTATCGACGGTGTTGGCGGTGGGAGCGCGAGCGTCACTCGACCCTCCCGGCGCTCCAGCTCCACAGTTCTTGCCCCGACCCCTCCCTGTTCCACAGCGTGGCCTAAGTCTCCAGTTGCAGAAGGGAACCCCGCGACCTTCTTCACTTCCATCCTGTGCAAATACACGGAGCTCCCTACGCGGAGCTCCCAGTAATCAGCACGATTTATGGGTTCTGCGACTAAGCGCACTGGCGGGAGGAAAGCTGCGCTTCTGCAAACAACTCACGACAGACAAAACTCGCAGCAGACTTTTCCGCCCCAGAGCGTGAGTCCCTATTTCTAACAATTTTTCCATGTGCAAACTCCTGATACACCAAAACAAGCAGGTAGGTCCTACAGCTTCGGCATAGTGGGGGAATGTTATTCAGAGCTCACCCCGTGCAGCAACTGGACGCCAGCAGCCGCCCAGAGGACGGGCCCGGCAGCCCCGCGACCCCAGCCGATCGCCCGCCGGCCACCTGAGCCAAGGTCCCGGAGCGCCAAACTAGACGCGGCCCGCCGGAGGGCCTGGCTCTACCGGACCCGCCCCACGCTCCAGGGTCTCAGGAGAAGCGGGGCCCCCAGGCCCGGAGGCGGAGCGAGGCGCGGGCCCCTGGCACTTGGTCCCTACCAACCCACCCTTGTGCGCCCCCTGATGCACTATCACGCCCCGCGGCCGGCTCACCTGGGCGTGGGGGCGTCTCCGGTTCCGCCTGCGCGCGTACAGGCCAAGGGGGCGGGCGGGCGCTCTTCTTCCACCAGCGTCCTGCAGCCGCTCTTTGTGTCTGGAGGGCCCCGCGCCGCGCTCCTCCCGGCCTTCAGGCGCCGAGGCTGCTGCAGGCGCGGGACGCGGAGCGCCGAGCCCGGGGCGGGGCCGAGGGGCGGGGCCAGAGGAGGCGGGACCTGAACCAGGCGCGGGGCGGGGCCGAAGAGGAGAGGCGGTAGAGTGGGCGGGGCAAAGACGACGTGGGTACCCTCCGTTGCAGGGACAAAACCGGGGGCTAGGCAGGAGGGGCTGGGGCCAACAGAGGAGGGGCCATCTTAAGGGCGTCGCAGGGGCGTGGTCTGTGCTGAGTGGGTGGGGCCTGGTGGGCGGGTCCGGAGTGGTGGGGCCTCTTCGGAAGTGTGATGGGTAGGGATGCGAACGCTGGCTGGGGCTGCCCCGCCGCCCCGGGGGCATCTCGGAAAAGTTTAGAGCCTCTGGGAATGAACCCAGGGGCGTTAGTGATCTCTGTGAGCGATGCACCATTGTTCACAGGTCTCGGTCTAGCATCCTCTTTTGGAAACAAGCCAGGCAACACGCCAAATCGCAGTTGAGGAAACCAGAAGACATAAAACTTTCGGTTATTGTTTTTCCATCATGTATTCAATCAATTAATGTTTATTGAGCACCTACTAGTGCCAGGCAGTGTCCTAGGGGCTGAGAATACAGCAGTGACGATGGGTGGAGGACGTTGGCAAAAACAATCCCTGCTCCTCGTGGAGTTTACACGCTAGAAGACAATTGAAAAACTTAAGGGAAATATACAAAAACGTTAGATAGTTGTAAATGCTAAGAAGCAAAGTAGGAGAGGAGCTTAAGGAGTGCAGGAGGTTGGCCAGCAAAGGTCAGCGGGAAGGTCAAAAGGCCAGAAGAAGTGAGGGAAGGAGACAACTCTGGGGGACCAGCCGATTACACCTTCCTGGGTCTTTATAGTCTGTTACTCTGGTTTTCTCTTTTAAAGCCCCAAACATCCAACTGCCAACTGGATATTCTACTTCCGTGCCCCACACACAGTTTAAACGCAACCAGTCAACAGGTCTCAAACTGAAATATTTATCTTTGCCTTAAACAAGCTTCTTCTTATGGGTTCCCCATGCTGATGAAGGTCACAGCCATTCCATCACCTGCTCACATTTACTCAGCTGCCGGGTCCTATAGATTTCTGTGTCCTCTCTCTCAAATCCCAGCCACACCACCCCCTGTGTCAGGCCCTTGGGTCCCCTCCCAGGACCACCGCAGGAGGATTGCTAAAGCTTTTAAGACCACTGTCTGCACTTTGTGCGTGCCACCTCCATGCAGTGGCCAGATGTACTTTCTAAAACTTACACCTGTGTTGTCCCTCTCCTGCCTAAAGCCCTGCAAGTTCTCCTGCTGAAATTATTCTTCTAGACCTGGCCCTGTCACCTTTCCAGCATTACCGCCCAGCTCACACAGCCTTCAGGCAGCGGGGCCTTCCTGGTTCTCTGTGAATGAGGCAGACCCTGGGCGTTGCAGACGCCCTGGTAACCTCTTGGCCAGTTTTCAGCATTCAACCCAGAAATTCCCCCACCTGTGTTTGCCCCTTTCCTCTGCCCTCCCAGGACACCCATGCTCACTTCCAGACTTGTATCATCTTCACTTTGATAATCTCTACATCAGTTTGCTCTTTTGGCAGTTTCTGAGCTCTTGCGGGCAAGAGTCATCTTTTTTCTCTGCCTGCGCCGCTGCCTAGAATCCAGCAAGCGTTGTTTGCTTTGCTAAGTGATAGCGTGGGCTATGCTGACACCGTCCCTCTTTGACCTTGTTAGTGATGCTCCTCCGACTCTTTGCTCTTTCCTCCCCCTGCTGATGTGGAAGGGGAAGACTTACTAGCATAATAATACATCAGTATGATGAAATAAGCTGTAATCTAGCATGGGGAAGGTGTATATACTTTGTAGGGACTCCACTTTAAAAGACGTGAAGATATAGAGCAAAATGGTTTGGGAAGGAGGTAGGAAGAAAGCTAGACTCTGGGGGAAAAGGGTAGGAAACTGTGGGCAAGGGACTGAGGGGAAGTAGCAAACTTCACACAGAGTGAATGGCAACCAGAGGGGGTTAGTGAAGATGTGCTCACACCATGCTCTGTTGCTCTGAGTGAGGCTGGAGCCCTTCTGCTGTGCCTGCGAACTTCCTCAGCCAGGGAGGGGCACAGCAGCAGGCCACACCATGCAGATGTGGTCAAGCTGCCAAGACCCTGATTGATTCCAGTTGATGGTATTAAATTCCCAGGGGTGCATGCTGCCAGAGGGAAGAACGTCTTTTCACTAATGTTCCTTACTCTCTGCTTGGATTTTCACTCACCAGTTGGAGAATGAATTGGGGATCAGATGATGCAAATCATAGTGCCATTTTACTGGCTGTTTGACTGTGGACCACCCAGTCATTTAACCTCTAGTATCTTCAGTTTCCTCATCTGTAAAATGGAAATCTATCGATAAAAAGTAACCACTGCACGGGGACTTCCCTGGTTGCCCAGTGGTTAAGACTCCGTGCTTCCACTGCAGGGGGCATAGGTACGATCCCTGCTCGGGGAACTAAGATCCCACAAGCCGAGCAGTGCGGCCAAAAACAAACAAACCACTGCACAAGCGTGTACTAAGTTCAAAGGAGTAATCAAAAATATAAATGCCAGTGGGTAGGTCCTACCCGCCAGAAATTCTGATTTCATTTGCTCAGGAAAGAAAATTTGAGTCACTCTTGACTACCTCTCTTCTACCCTACATTCAATACATCATCACATCCATGTGGCTCTCCTACTTTAAAACTTTTTTTTAAATTTTGAATTAGCATTAAATTTATAGAAAACTTGCAGAAGTAGTATACAGAGTTCCCATATACTTCTCACCCAGGTTCCCCTACTGTTAACATCTTACATAATCATGGTATAGTTATCAGAACCAGGAATTTAACATCAGTACATTACTATTAACTGAAGACCTTATTCAAAAAATCAGAAATGGACTTCCCTCGTGGTGCAGTGGTTAAGAATCCGCCTGCCAATGCAGGGGACATGGGTTCGAGCCCTGGTCCGGGAAGATTCCACATGCCGCGGAGCAACTAAGCCTGTGTGCCACAACTATTGAGCCTGCGCTCTAGAGCCTGCGAGCCACAACTACTGAGCCTGCGTGCCACAACTACTGAAGCCCGCGCACCTAGAACCAGTGCTATGCAGCGAGAACCTACCTCAATGAGAGGCCTGTTTACTGCAATAAAGATTAGCCCCTGCTTGCTGCAACTAGAAGAAGCCCGCGTGCAGCAACGAAGACCCAATGCAGCCAAATAAATAAATAAATACATTAAAAAAATCAGAAATGTCTCCAAGGTATCTTGCTTAGGTGGAAGATGAAGTTGCAGTGTTGCCCAACACTTTAGGGAGAAATTAGGTGCTCTGTTCTCACCATGACTTGCTAGTGGAACATTGACTGTAATTGTTTTATAAACTGAGTATTGTTTAAATTTAACCAGAGAGGAGGCTCAGGGGTAGAATCCAGTGCCTTCATTTAGAAGCATATTATCTTGCCCATGGCCTGCATTTAGAAGGAAAACTGATGGCAGTAGGTCAGTAAATGAAGTTGGGAAAATTCTGTTGGGTAGTTTGTAAATCTTGTCCTATGAGAAATACTTTTAGTCTGTCTCTAGAGCATACTTGATGTCTAGAGAGACTAACAATGCAAGGGCAAGAACATTCAAGACATGGGGTGTGGGTGTCACCCCCCACTTGAGATGTGAAAGAGAGAAGCCAGGCTCTAGAGTTCTGAAGACCACTCACAACATAAGGTATGCCCGGGGACTTCCCTGGTGGTCCAGTAGTTAAGAATCCACCTTCCAACGCAGGGGCCGCGGGTTTGATCCCCGGTCGGAGAACTGGGATCCCACACGCCGCAGGGCAAATAAGCCCATGTGCTGCAAAGAAGAGCCTGCGTGCTGCAACTAACACCCGATGCAGCCAAAAATAAATAAATAAATATGTGTTTTAAATATTAAAAAAAAACATAAGATATGCCTTACCAGGTTACACCCAAAGCCCCCACCTCCCAAATGTTTCTCCTCCCATCTCTCGATGTGCTGTGACAAAATGACTTTCGTCTTCCCCCAAACATCCCGTAACCATGTATTCCTTTCCTCAAGGCCTTTGGTGACTCCACATTTACTAGATAGGGAATCCAAGTTCATGTCCCTTGTCCAGGATAATACAGACATCCCAGCCCACCTTTCCAACTTCTATCTCTTGCCTCATGAACCCCTGGCTCCAGCAAAGCCGTGTACTGACTGCCTACTGAGAGTGCCCTTGGCACTACTGCCTTCATGTTTGTGACATGCAAGTCTCCCTTCTATCTGCTTGAGTCTATTCATTGGTCAAGGTTGTGCTCCAGCCTGGTCACTTCAGAGAAAAACCCCCAGCCATTGAGTAATAGTCCTATTCTGCTTTGTGCCAATTGTTCTGGTGTCCTATCTATGTCACTATCTGAAGTTCCACTGGTAGGGCTTTCTTATTTGAGTCCCACCATATAT